>NW_017309130.1:7190-11858 GCF_000935625.1 Nanorana parkeri | reverse complement strand
CTTTTAAAAAGATGGGAAAAAAAGGGGGGGGGGGGGGGGGGGGGATGGGGGCAATCAACCTGTAATGCTTGTGGTCTGCCTTCAGCTGATCTTTTCCCCGTTCCTGACTTACCATGTCTTCTTCTGCAATGTGATTCTTTGCAGAGGTGACCATTTTGTAGGGCTTTACTTCCTCTTGTCAGAGCTTTAAGGTCCCCTGCTTGGTGGTAAAGCCACGTGATCAATCAGGCAGGCATTCATCATTTGGTGCAGAGGTAATTTTATGCCAGTGACTCTCTATTAGGATCAACCGACCACCATGTGCTTATTGGACTATGCACTCCCCATAAATGTCTCCAGATAGCAAATTGGTAAAAAATATCCAAAGGACTAGAGGCATACCAAGGATCTCATGGCCAATGGTTTCTGCATGGTTTCAGTTGAGGCTTTGCCTCCCTCGGAGCTTAATACCAGCAACACTTCTTCACTGACCACCAAAGTAGCTCTCTAATGACTATTGACTACCAAAGTAAAAGGGATTTTTGCTAACCACCAACGTAGGGGTGCCCTTCTACACTGACCATTATTGTAGAGGAGCACTACAGCAGTGATCACCAATGTAACTGAGCATTACACCACTGAGCACCAATGTAAGGGGGCTCATTTCCCACTGAGCACCAATGTAGGGGGCCCTTCTCCCCCACTGACTACTGATAAAAGGGTTCCCTTCTCCACTGATCACCAATGCAAGAGGGTCCTTCTCAACTGACCATCAATGTAACGGAGCATTACACCACTGACCACCAATGTAAGGGGCACTACACCACCTACCATGATCACCATTGTAAGGGGGTCCATCTCAACTGACCACCAATATAAGAGGGCCTTTCTCAATTGAACACCAATGCAAAGAGGCAATACTTTACTGAATACTAATGCAGGGAGGGCCTCTTCTTCTGGCTGCCAATGTAGGGGTGTCCTTCTCCAGTGACCACCATTGTAAGAGGGCAGTACTAAACTGACCACAAATGTAATGGAAGCAATACCTCACTGACGCCGATGTATGAGGGTTCTTTTCCAAATGAATATAATTGAAAATGGGCATTCCTACACTTATTGTCAAATTAAAAAAAACTACAATTCTGAATTTTCTGGCATTTTTATTTTTCATTAAATTTCATGATTAATATTGCTAAAAAAAATGTTGCATACAGGAAGGGGTATTAAAAAAGGATGTACCCCAAAGTAGGGATGTCCAGATACCAGTTCAGATACTTGACAATTTCACGAGAACTACCAGGGTTGCAGAGGTTGCAGCTGGGACCGAGCTCAGGCGCTCCACCAATGTCCTGAAATCATCAGTCTGTATTATTTTAGAAAAACTGTCACATGACACTAAGCAAAAATGTATCAGTACTTGTATCTGTGAGGACTTGGAGAAGTATCAGTACTTGTATCTGTGAGGACATGGAGAAGTATCAGTACTTGTACTTGGAAATATGGCATTGGTGCATCACTTATATATATTTATAAAAAAATTATAATGCATTAAAACAGAGATGTACAAATCCCGGGAGCTCCGTGTGCTCCTTACACATGACAGCCGCCTCCTAACTTTTGAACGTTTCTCTAGTCTAGTCTTGGAGTCCGAAAAGTATCTGCACTTGTACCTGTACTGAGTACGGTAATTGGTATCGGTACATCCCTACCCAAAAGTATGCCACTTCGGAAGTCCTCTTTGCTAGTTCCCAGAGAGGCAATTCATAGCAAACATCTGCTTGTGAGGGCCCAACTAATCTGGTGCTAATACCAGCTCTAGAGCACAAACCCGTTATCACCAAACATCATAGCTGTAAAGTGACATATGACAAGGTCATAGATGTAAAGTGTCATATGACAAGGTCATAGATGTAAAGTGACATATGACAAGGTCATAGATGTAAAGTGTCATATGACAAGGTCATAGATGTAAAGTGACATATGACAAGGTCATAGATGTAAAGTGTCATATGACAAGGTCATAGATGTAAAGTAGACAATACAATGCTGATGGGTGGTACAATGTTCATACACCATTGTGTTTACCATTGATTGGACTAGTGCCTACCATGAGTGTCGTTGAGATGCTTGAGCTCCATGTCGTAGAGAGAGTCTGTCACATCTGTCACGTTCAGCCTTCCTCTTTTCTTAGAGTGGTAGAGGATGGCAAAGTTACATTTCTCAGCTTCTTGCCGGAAGTCGTAGAAGTTGTTGGAGACGGGGACCTGGCGAACGTCTTTTACTACAGAAATGGTGAGCAGATAAAGGACCAGCCAATGGTACATATCTTCATGCTCTCGGGTGAAAATCCCTACAATTGACTTTTTGGTAACCATTTTCACCAGAGGACGAGTCTCTAAAACGAAACACATTCCCAAAGTTTCCATTAAAATATGAAGGGCATCATGACATCACTCGGAATTTGTGTGGCCACATACAGTAAGAAACAAACAAAATAAATAACATACATGAATAAAATAGACGGGTGGAAGAGCGGCTTACTGGTTCGCGCTGGCAACTGCTTGGATTCTCAACAAGGGAATCGACACTTATGGCCCAAAGTTTGTTGGCTCCTGACCATCACCCCTACTATATGGCTAAACGTATATAGGCACCCCTCCAAATGAGGCAGGTGTTTCCAGTGGAGAACATTATAGGCAAGTGGCTGCCTCCAACATGGTGAGAACAGTTTGGGGGACGGCTTTTGTATTCCAGCATGACTGTGCCCCTGTGCATAAAGCCCGCTCCATAAAGGGCCCATAATGGGTGCAGAAGCCCTCAGACACACTGCAGTATGTTATGGAAAACCTTCACAGTGGGGTGGAGGATGTTCTAGCCACAAAAAGGGGACCAACTCTATAGTAATGATGCATAACAATATTAACCACTTTTTAATTTTTTTTGCACACATGTTAAAATCTGCATTTTTGGCTACAAAATTACTTTAAAAAAGTACAGTTAGTTATTTTCTGAAAGCAAAGGCCCTGCACATTGCCACTAATGTTTATCCAATTATTATTTTAGGAAAAATAAGAGAGGAATTTATCAAAACTGGAGCAGACAAATTCTGGAGCAGATTTGCACGGCAGCCAATCAGCTTCTCTGTCTCATTTTTAAATCTTACCTGAGCAAACCGAAGGGAGAAGCTGATTGGTTGCCTTGGGCAACTGCTCCAGATTCTGACAGCGCCGGTTTTGATGAATTATCCTCTTTGTATTTTTATGCACACAACAACATTCTACACGCCGCTGGTTATTGGTAAAATATAACAAAAAACATTTTTCATGGATTACAAAGATGCCAAACGGGTCAGACATGTTCTTCTTCACAGTACATAACTCTGACAAATATTGAACAATTGCAGCTTACATTTTTAGATGATCTTCTGCTGAAGAATCTAGGACTGGAAAAAACCCAGCCCCCCTTCCTGTTTATGAGGGGGCTGGGCAATTGTGTTTGCCTTAATTAACCCCGCGTGTACTGTGCTGAAACAAAAGTGTCATTTGTTACACCGTCTTCACACAATTCATTTTTGCTGGAGTTACCATTGAAGAGGCCGCCTTAGTCCTCCATCTGGGGGGAGTTGTTGGGTTGTGGTTTATCTCTAGATGTCCTATTTATACATTTACTGTCTTCTGGGGGTTAGTTTGTCAGAAGATTTATTTGCAGTGAAGTCTGTAATGCACAGAACAGGAACGTTGGCGGCTTTCATTGTTGCTCACCATGTTATATTTCCTCTCGCACACTCTCCGAGGTGTAGCCCATGTGTGACACAACTGCTCCTTCCTCTGTTCCCGGCACAGATCCGGTACAGGGCCCACCCAAGGCTATATGGGGGGGTGGGGCGGTTCTATATAATTCCAATGCTGCATTATGCAGTCTGTCACCCCCTCCCCCTCCTCACATCCACCTGTTTAGGTTGCCTTGTAGAAAACTTCACTCCGAGGGGGAGCTATAGCAATATGAAGAGGAAACGCAGATAAGGGAAATACACAAAATGGAGAAGGGGGAGATGGGAGAGATGGGGGGTTGGATGAGAGAGAGAGAGAGAGAGAGAGAGAGAAAAGAAGGTAAGGAGTGACAGATGAGACAAAGGGAGAGAAGAGAGAGGGGGGAGAGAAGACTGAGAGAGTTGGTGGAGGAGAGATGAGAGAGAGAGAGAGAGGAAAGGAGATGGGGTTACATATGAGATAAAGGGAGAGGAGAGAGAGAGAGGAGATGAGATGGGGAGAAAGATGAGAGAGAGAGAGGAGAGAAAGGGAGAACGAGGAAAGAGAGGAAAGGAGATGGGGTGACAGATTAGACAAAGGGAGAGAAAAGAGAGGGGGGACGAGGACATAGATAGAGAGGAGAGGATGTGGGGGTGACAGATGAGGCAGAGAGAGGGGGAAGAGAATAGAGAGAGAGAATTGATGGAGGAGAGATGAGAGAGAGAGAAGAGGGGAGAGAGGAAAGGAGATGGGGTGGCAGAGGAGACAAGGGGAGAGGAGGGAGGGGGGACAAGAAGAGAGAGGAGAGAGAAGAGGGCGAGGAGAGAGAAGGGAGTGAGGAGAGAGAAGGGGGCGAGGAGAGAGGAAGAGGAGAGAGAAGGGGGCGAGGAGAGAGGAAGAGGAGAGAGAAGGGGGCGAGGAGAGAGGGAGAGGAGAGATA
>NW_017309130.1:0-7000 GCF_000935625.1 Nanorana parkeri | reverse complement strand
GGGGAAGTTAGGAAATGGGGGCGGGGGGGAGAGGGAGGAAGGGAAAAACAAGAAGTAAACAAAGGAATGCGAAGGAGACGTACGTGGAGTGTGAAGAAGAGAGACGGCTCACACGGACATTATATCTAATAGAAGGTGAGATATCATTGTAGGTGTAGATCGCTCCTCCAATAATCGCACACTTACTTGTATCGCTCCTCTCTGGTTAAGTATCGGGTATTTGTTCCTCTTTTTGTAGCAATAAGTATAAGATATCTCCAGTGGTCTGATGGAGGGTTTGTTGCTCTCAGTTTCCTCTGGTCTGATGTGTGCAGTATAACTACATTAAACTTTGCCCGGGGGATAAACTTTCCACGCCTTGATCAATCATAACGAAAGTGAAAGCTCCGCACCGCTGTGCCGAATCTGCATGACAATTCACTCACCTTTAGCATTTAGTTACGTGTGATATGTTCACAGGTTACGTTTTCTCTGGCTGTGACATATATATGGCGCTGGATGAGTACACTGGAGGCACCTTCATCAGGCTGAGATCACTGTAACAACCAGAGACACACAAGTATAGTAAGCAGGGCCGGATTTCCCACAAGGCCAACCAAGGCCCGGCCCGGGGCGGCAGGGAGGAGAGGGGCAGCAAGGAGTAGAGGGGCAGCAGGGAGTAGTGGGGCAGCAGGGAGTAGAGGGGCAGCAGGGAGTTCGGTATGAGTACCAATATTTTTTGGGGTACTCGCCAATAACGGGTACCGGAAGTCCCATTCAGAAAGCCAGGCGTGTAATGACTCGCCACCTGGCTTCCTGATTAGCAGGGAAGCCGTCTCCATGCTTCTCGTCACTAGGTGATGGTAAAGCATGGAGCCGGCTTCTGGCCAATCATGGAAGCCAGGCGCCATGTAATGACGCCGCACCCAGCTTCCTGATTGGCCGGGAAACCAGCTCCATGCTTCCTTGTCATGAGGTGACGAGGGAGCATGAAGCCGGCTTACCAGCCAATCAGATAGCCGGGCACCACGTCATTACACGGCGTCTGGCTTCCTGATTGGCCAGCTTCCCGACCAACAAGGAAGCCGGGCAGCGAGTCATTACACGCTGCACGGCTTCATGATTGGCCGGGAAGCCGGCTCCATGCTCTCTCGTCACAATTGACAAGGGAGCATGGAGCCGGCTTCCCGGCCAATCAGGAAACCAGGCAGCATGTAATGACCCCCTGCCCGGCTTCCTGATACCGGAAGTTTTGGGCTAGGCAATGGAACATTTGGGCGAGTACGAGTACACGCCCAAATACTCGGCATGGGCACAGATACCGATACTAGTATCGGTATCGGTGCATCCCTAGGCCTCTGTCTTAGATACGTCTTTTTGTTATTCTATAAATAGTTTTTATCCACTTTGCTGGCGAGTTCCATTAACACTGCAGACTCCGCTATATTCTATTATTTGCACAGCACTGTCAGTCTTACACTGGAAACATTCTTACAGGAAGGGAAAGCAAGCCGGTAACCTCATGAATCTGGTACTCCATTTTTATTGTCCAATCAGACGCTGGGGCGGGTCTTAGAACAGGCGGGGATGGCAGAGGGTGGCTGGATCACAAGACTGTACAAAAAAAAGGTCACACAGTCACTGCAGTATAAGAAGCCCCCTCAATGTAGGAATACACATTGTGTCTATTGCATCAACTCCTGCAGTACACATGTCCGGTCACTAGGTGGCAGTGTTCTCTTATACATCTATGGTAGATACTCTGTTGTATTGAATGACGTAGAGAATAAAGTTGTGGCTTCCTTCCTGTTTTAGCCAAGCCATGTGCAGCATTCATATCAGACTGTGTGCTCGTGTTTCTCTGTGAGGCTGGCGGTGCAAGAAGTTCCAACTCAGATATTAACAAACACCTCTCAATAAAGTTATACAATCATCGAAAACATTTATTTCATATGTAACTTGTAGAATCTGAATGAATCGTGACATGAGCTTCCTGTAGTAGTCTGACAAGCGCGGCTCATACCGAGGGGAGGAGGGGCAGCGGTGAGAGCCGATAAAGGTACAGCACTGCATTGTGCTGTCACTGTAACAAAGGCAACTTGCTGACAGAAGGAGGAAGCAGGGTGACCAGAGGGATTCCCCCTAATAGTCTGGGGTGAGTTGAAGCTTTACTGCTCAGCTGCAGTGGTGGTTGGAGTCCTGGCTGTGCTGTCTGGCAGGAAAGGGGGGGGGGGGGGTGTCTGGATCACATGAGCGGCTGAATAGAATTAGAACTTATCTCGGTGACAGGCCAGCTCACATATCTCAGCCGTGGTTTGAGCTCCGATTGAAGCTGATTCTTTTCATGGTCAGTCCTCCCGGGTGAACCTTGGCCTCTACGAGGTGAGGATTCAGAACTTATTGTTATATAAATAATATTGAGGAAGGTCTTGCTGGTCCTCAGGAGGAATCCAAGTGTGCCCTTGAAGCCAGTCAGTGGTCCTCATCCGAATGTCCACAATCAGTACTGAAGAGGAGACGTCTCCATGACAAGGCTGGGGGTTGGGAGGACTGGGGGGGCTGGGGAGGGGGGCAGCACCCAAAAAGTTCCACTCATTTCTTGACCTCGATGCAGACAATGATAAGGATGACTACGACCACAGCGACCAAGAAACCCACCAACAGGACCAACGGCTGGAAATCAAAAACGAGACATGGTGAGGAAAAAGACGAAAAAGCTGAAGCTCAAATTACACACACAGCTGAGTGACCCAAAGCTCCCCCTCCAGCCCTCTCTCCCCGGTCCCGATCTAGTCATATGTCCTGTATGGAGTTGTAATGATAAAGCACAATGACCTAAGTGTAACTAACACCGGAATATTGGAAGTGGATCGCAGCATCTGCAGGAAATGGTTTTGGAAAGAGTGGGGAAGATAAAAATGTCTAGAAAATGAAAAGATAAAACAACAAAGATACTGTTGCTGCAATATTCACCTCCAATCCAGGGATTCCCCCTGCAGTTCTGTTATCTGCCACTAGATGCCCTCAGTCTGATGTCTGGCATCATTCAACCTGCTTCCTCTGAGCCCAGGTCATCCTGGACCCGCTCCCAGACTGCGACTGGGCACTCAAAGGAGAAGCAGCACAGTGATGAGCTCATCTCCCTGTCACTCAGCTCTCTCCTCCTATCAGCGTGCTTCTCACCAGCTCTTTGTGCTGCTTCCCCCTCTCCCAGGTTGAGCTTTGCAATACTTGACCTGTTTCCATTCTGAGAAGATCGCGTCTACTCACCACGTTCAATTCTTGTGCTGTGAAAATAAAGAAAAAACAAGTCAGGTCGTAAACCTCTAAAAACAAAACATTTCACAATGAGAAATCTCCGTCGCGTGATTTCACTTCCCATCTCTATATAGCGCCGGCATAGGCTGTAGTGCTGCATGAAGTATGTCAAAGGAGCTCACACTCTAATGCAAGCAGTACACTGAGACGACTCTTCTTCTGGGACCGACTCTCAGAGGAATGTGATGTCCCGGGACAATGGTAACCCACCCCATGGTCTGCATTTTATCCGCCCACTTTCTGAGTGGGTGTGTCCAAATCACACCCACTTTACAAATTGGCCCCGCCCAGACTCCACCTCCAAAACCACCCACTTATGGTCATAATCCCCTCAGTTGAAGCCTTTAGCGTTATTGCGCATGTGCAGCAATTGGAATAAGGGTGATGCTGTGATCCCAGGATATGGCTCAGGACATAGGGGCGTTGGTGGGGCTGAGGGCCAAGATGTTGGACTGTGCCGGCAAAGACAGGACGGTTGGCAGGTATGGTGTTTGGGTTGCACTAGAATTTATGTCCAAAAACCCTATCCCATTACTTCTATTCCATTAAGGAAACTACAGTAGAGGGTGGATTGACTTGGCCAAGCTTTGGAAGTTTATGGGGTAAAACCACAAGGAACCCCTGTAGGTACCTAGCACTGTGACAGCAAATGTAGAGGTCGGATTCTCTTGGAAGCTCATGGGGTCATCCAGAAGGAACATCTAGAAGTGCCTTGCGCTGTCACAGCAAATATAAAGGGTAGACTGCCTTGGCCAAGCTTTGGGAGTGTATGGGGTAAACCACAAGGAACCCCTGTAGGTACCTAGCACTGTCACAGCAATTGTAGAGGTCAAACTCCCTTGGAAGCCCATTGGGTAAACCACAAAGAAAAGCCTAGACGTTCCTAGCACCGGGACAGCAAGTATTTAGGTCGGACTCAATTGAAGCTCATGGGGTGACCCACAAGGAACATTAAGAAGTACCTTGCGCTTTCACAGCAAAAGTAGAGGCCAGACTCCCTTGGCCAAGCTTTGGAACATTATAGGGTAAACCACAAGGAACCCCTGTAGGTACCCAACACTGTCACAGCCATTGTAGAGGTCCATCGGGTAAAGCACAAAGAAAAGCCTAGAGGTCCCTTGCACCTTCACAGCAAGCATTTAGGTCAGATTATCTTGGAAGCTCATGGGGTGACCCACAAGGAACATCTAGAAGTACCTTGCATTGTCAAAGTAAAAGTAGAGGCCAGACTCCCTTGGCCAAGCTTTGGAAACTTATGGGGTAAACCACAAGGAACCCCTGTATGTACCGAGCCCTGTCACAGCAAACACAGGTGGGATTCCCTTTGAAAGCTCACGGGGTAAACCACAAGGAACACCTAGAAGAACCTTGCACTCTTTTGCCATTCAGGCTCGGTACATTGTAACTGTTTTTATGAAGGACATTCTTCAGGTCCACGAGCAATGTCAATACTGGAACTTGGGGTCCTGGATGAATGCATCACTGGTAATGTTACCCCATTGTGCAGCACTGATGCAAACAGACCGTGCAACTGCAACAGATGCCATTATGATCCCCTGGTTCAATGGCAGAACTCCCCAAAGTGACATGTTCCTTCTGAAGGTATATGTGTGCTAATTCACATGGCCGTTACTGGCTGAGGAAGGTCACCTTAAATGTAAGAAGTGGACCTGGAATTAAAGGAGAACTATGAGGGGGTGGGGGGAGGGGGTGCTTTTCACTCACCTCATAGTTCTAGCTGACCTGTGACAATGAGACTGTCACAGGTCGGCTCAGTAGATCGGAAAGTGAGAGAACACATACCGGCGTTCGCTCACTTCTCGATCCTGTCACGCCTCTCTTCCGTGACAGGGGAGTGACTGGATTCCCCCCTCCCCGGTCCGATCCTCCAGCGCTGACTGGCGGAACAGACGGGGGGGGGGGCGGGTACAGCTGGCTCTGCCTCTAGATAGGCAGAGCCAGCTGTCACTCACGCAGCTGGGCGGATCCAGACATCGATGTCGGGATCCGCTCCGGCTGCGGCGTCTCAGTATACCGCGAGCTGTAGCTCCCTATATACTGAGCTAAGGGTGACGGGGAGGACGCTAGTTTGTGTCCTCCCTTTACCCTTAGGAGAACTATGGGGAAAAGCCCTGACCCCAGAGTTCTCCTTTATACCTTAGCATCAAATGTTTATTTAGCGGTCTTGCTGGAGAAACTGAATGTGAAGCTTTTGGCAAACAGACAAATCCATTGTCACCTCTTCTTATCATTGACTTGATCTTCTCCGTCTTCTCTGTGGATTGGATGGTTGTGTCCTGTTGATAGGAGTCCTTGTCTGAGGTCCTGCCACCGCCACTCTTCTCATCTTTGCATATGACGATTAACAGCCCGGAAAGCTGATTAATCAGTGGCTGGTGCAGAGAGAATTAAATGTCATTCGATGAGGGTTACATCTACCTTACAGCCCAACTATCGCCTAATACATGCTTGGCGCATCAATACAAAAGGTGTGCAAAGTCTTACAGCTCATGTGCTAGGGAAAGCAGCCACAGCCTGAGTAGAAAAGCCTGTCCACTGGTAGCAAGAAGGACCCTTGTGATGTGGGGATCTCCAGAGGTCCTACACACCCCCTACTGAGTCACACCTGTAGCACTGGAATCAGAAAAGCTCAGAAGGGGGTGTGTCAGACCTCTGCTTCCCAACAGACAGCAAGGGTGCTTCTTTGCAGCATGCTGGCAGGGGACAGGCTTTTCTGCTTGAGCTGTGGCTGCTTTCTAAAGGAAATTAACTGCAAATCTTTTGTTTTGAGGCAGCTGGAAAGTGCAGATTTGAATTAGACTGAAATACTGGAGCATCAATTAAGCTTTGGCTGATCTTTCGGCTCTCTTCGGCCGCCGGAGTTCTTCGGTTCAGTGGAACCGAAGGGCTGCTGTACGGGCTATTCACTATAGCCCATACAGCAGCTGAAGGCGGCCGAGCAGCTCAGCTGAGTCGAAAGCATATGCTTTGGCTCGACTGAGCCGAAGTGAAAGCTGAAGTGGGGCGAACGGTCTGCCGAAAGCTGGCCATAAGCCCTGCACATGACAGCCGGGTGGAGCCAGCCATGATCTCATGGCTGGCTGCGGCCAGTTGTAATGACAGATCAGCATCCCCAAATAACCTGGAGACGCTGATCTGTCATTAAACAATAACAACTTGGCGGAACCGACCGTGACGTCATGGCCGCCTCCACTCAGTTATTCATGGCTGGGGCCTGCTAGAAGACTCTAGCAGGTGCCGGCCAATAGGAAATAGTTGGGCGCAGCTAGCTGTCACTGCTAGCTCCACCCAATTTTTTTTTTTAATCTTTATTTTTTATTTAACAATGTATTTAATTTTACAAAATTTTATCAACCTTTTTATTCCCTACTTTTTTAAATGATTTTCTATTCTGCTCGGTACCACGGAGGTACCGGGCAGAATAGCCGAGCCGAATGCCGCTCCACAGCATTCAGCTATTCGCTCACTGCCGTTTGGCCCCTATGAGAATGTATGAGAATAGGGGCGAATGGCAGCAAGTGAGCTGCCGGAGCTTCGGCTTAGCCGATCCAGATGTTGGATTGGTTAAGTCGAAGTGCAGCCAAAGCAGTCGATGTACGGCTGAAATCAGCCGTACTGAGCAAAGTGAATGTTGGGTTATTCACTCTACAGATTTGTGAATAACCCCGTAAGTCTATTGTTC
>NW_017309129.1:68030-97853 GCF_000935625.1 Nanorana parkeri | reverse complement strand
TAACAAATAAAAAAGTGAAAGAGAATCAGATAAATAAAAAAGTAAATAAATAAAAACTATAAAAATGTAAAAAATGCTCTTTCGCCTGTGTAGGCAAAAATCCTTGCACCGGCCCTGATCCTTTCCCAAATTTAAATGAAGTGATTTATTTAATAAAAGAGGGGAACACATAATATATATATACTATGTCAAAGGAGCAGGACCATATATTTAGTACACCCCATTTTGTATTCTTTTATTTAAAACTCTCTACAATCTATTGATCTTACAAATGTACCCGGAGCTATGAATAGAATACTTCTTCGTGGAGGTTCCCTGAGAACTTTAATAATGGTTCCTCCGTGGTAAATAGCATTACTCACCTCTGTTCTAGCAAATCTCATGCTAGAAAGAGAGAAATACAAGTTGATAATTAAACATGATTTATTTTTATTTTTTTGTGAATTAATAAGATTTTCAAAAACCATTGTCCGATTTGTTAGGAAAGGCGGAGCTTCACAGGGAGAATGACAGACTTCCCTCTGTTATATATTAAAAAACGGTCCCCGCTATGTGGAATATTTTGGAGTATTTTCTAAACTTAATGTTATGGATAAGCTGCAACAGGTTATCTTATTATTATTATTATTTTGCAAGTAGATTTGTATTTGAAATTTGTCAATACATAGGCAGGGCCGGTGCTAGACTACTTTGCGCCCTAGGCAAGACCAGCTACTTGCACCCCTCAGCCCCCTTCCCGCAGCGCAGCCCCCAACCCCCCGCGCGGCCTCATTCTCCTGCCGGCTAGCTTCCATAGGTGATAGATGGATGTAACTCTTTACCCCAACCTGTCCGTCTATCTCCCACCTTGACTACCTTTAGGCGTTCCCTTAAGGCTCATCTCTTCAGGGAAGCCGATCCCACCTCAACCTAACCACTGAACCATCACATTCTCAAATAATTCATCCCCACACAGCTCCCTCCTCATGTATCACTTCCCCCTCCCTCAGGGGCAGAACCCTCCTTACCATCTTGTCTTGATTTGTATTGTAATGTCTTCCTTACATTGTAAAGCGCTGCGCACACTGTTGGCGCTATATACATCCTGTATATTAATAATAATCATAATAAGCAGCCGGGACATTAGCCAGAAAGTTGTCTTTCAGTTCAGCTCCAATGCTCAGTGTGTGGGGGGGGTGAGTGGTTGAGGCTGCGCCCTAGGCAGCAGTGCGCCCTAGGCTGCTGCCCAGTTTGGCTAGTGGCAGCAACGGCCCTGTACATAGGTAACAACATGGTAACAGTCGAAAGGTATCGTGAAACAGCGGGTGAAAGCCTAATATAATAGAGAACATAGTAAATCGAGAACAGTAGTGTACTAAAACAATTGTAGGTTATCAGGGTACATCAAAACATGTAATGAGGCAACTTATATAGTAGGTGTAGCACCCTGCCAACAGGAGTGCTATAACATTCAGTTGTTCTCAGACTGTACTTAGTCTGAGATAAATCTGTAGTCTATGTTCATCTCATTTTCTTCAGAACAATCTTTGGATGCTGCATCTGCCTGTTGCTGGGTATGTTTGTGCCACACAGAGCAGAGCAGCCAATTAGGATTGTTCTGAGCATTTGTGTCTCCTAGCCAATCACTGGAAGTGATGCATGCTGGGAGAGGATATAAATGCTCAGTGTGGCTGATGCAACAGTGTCTTCCCTCCCCGGGCCTACCTGGGGGGAGGCTGCTGCTGACTGACTGAACTGGCTGGGCCTAAGCCTGGGGACTAGCCTGATACTGACACTGGGGCCTGAATCTGGAAGTCCAGTGGTCAGCCGCTAATGCTGTAGATGGACATATACGAGGACTTGCAGGGGTGTGGACATTTTTGAAAAAACTACTTGTCCAAGAGCTAAAGCGGGGGGCCAAATCTACTTGTCCTTCATAACAATCTACTTGTCCTGATACAAAAAAAAATAATAGTTTTAATTAAAACTAGGGATGCACCAATACCGGTTTTTGGGTATAGAGTACGAGTACCGATATGTTGCTTTCGGTACTCACCGAGTATCAGTGCTTCCTTTTTGCATGGAGCAGGCTTCCCGGGCAATCAGGAAGCCAGGCAGCGGGTAATGAGATGTTGTTTAGCCGGCTTGATTGTGAATGGCTGGGAAGCCGGTTTCCCGGCCAATCAGCATCGAGCCAGCTTCCTGGCCAAACAGGAAACCGGGCGGCGAGTAATGACCTGATTGGCCAGGAAGCCGGCTCGATGCTGATTCCCAGCCAATCAGCAAGGAGCTGGCTTCCTGGCCAATCAGGAAACTGGGAGGCGGGTTATTAGACGCTGCCCCGCTTCCTCTGACCAGAAGTTCCGGTATTGGAGAAGATATCGAGCATTTGGGCGAGTACAAGTACTTGCCCAAATACTCTGTATCTGTGCATCCCTAATCAAAACTGTATTGGTCTGTGCTAAATAGCGCTTCTCATTGGTCAGCGTGGTCACCAGACCACGCTGACCAATGACTGCTTGCAATTTGCGAGCGAAATTCAAAATGCATAGGGCAGGACTGCGCTGGACAGTACGGGGTGAGGACAGTACACCTGTACCGGCGGAGGGTAAGGACTGTTTACCAAAAGGTAAGTATAGCCGGGGGCTGGAGGGTTTTGGGAGAGACGGGGGCCAGATTTGATCGGGTAATTCCATTTTCCCATATTACCTGGGAAAGTGAACTTGCCCTTTAATGCACATTGTGCGTGTGGGAGAGTTCTGCTGCCTCGCTACCACAATATGGCACAGTGAAATGGCGGCAGCACTCAACGCACACACACAATGTCCCATGCGTGCGTTTATTTGCATGCAGATGGCAGGAGCAGCGGGGTTCGTTTTCATTTTTTTATTTTATTCTTTAGTTTGGAGGTGACAGGTTCTCTTTATGGAACCTGCCCTCCAACACAGAACTAATGTTCTGTGTAGTTTCCTGACAGCTGAGACAGGTGGCGCTGTGATTACAGCGCCACGGTCTCAGTGATAACACAGAGCTCTGCGGGCACTATGGTGAGCTCAGGTTCCGTGGTCCCGGGTCGGCCAGAGGAGTGGAGGACCCCGAAAACCACGGGGGGGGGGGGGACGGACAGAATCGCTGCTTCTCGTTTCATTCAAGTGATCTGATAAATGATCAGATCACTTGAAAACGACCGGCGGCTTCACACTGTACACTTAGCTCTGCTTGTCCGGAGCAGGGCTAAGTGTACAAAAAAACTGCTCGCCAGGCGCCGGAAACTGCATGTCGCGCCGGGCGTCGGGCGATAGGAATTCCACACCCCTGACTTGTGAAGTACTGCTTTGCCTGATGTTCTCTTCACAGATTGCCGGTATGGCTTAAAGGTCCTAGTCTGTGATGGCAGCAGTTACTTTGTTCTATTTCTTAAAGGAGTCTACCTCGTCCTGGATGTGCCTGACCCTGACCCTCTCTCCCTGAAGCTTCAGCAATAAAAGGAATTCAGCTTTTATCTCCTGTCTGGACTTCGCTTTGTCGGTCGCCACTAGAGGTGGTAAGTGCTAATGGGGCAGCCAGGTGCTTAGAAATCTCTAGACAGGCTATGGAAGACCCGATCATCCAGCCGCTCCTGAGGGCGTGCGCGTTATATAGGTATGTACAGTAGCGAATCATATAGCTCTGCCAATCAAAGGTTGCCTGTAGATTTGATAGTTAACATATGCTCTATGTCGAGTGGATTGGATTGAACAAGAGAGTGGAACAGAAGGGACTAGGAAAAAAAACCCATGAGGAATGTGTGAAGGGCATCTGGGTGGGGGAGGAGACGGTGTCAAAGAAGATGTAGATCTTTTGACTGAAGTCTAAGTGCTGGAAGGTAGATTAGCGTTAGAGAACATTAAGTTTACCTAGGGAGCCTTCAGATAAGGCTTGGAGGTATCATTGAGAGTGTTGAAAAATTGACATAATATCTTTCAATTGATCCGGGGTGCATTCAGTCGTTAGGAATCGGGTCCAGGTATGGAAAAATATACCAGTGTGCATGAGGTTATGTTTAGTATTTATGGATTAGCATGAGTTGATGGACTGTAGTTTTCACATCTCTCAATGTAGGAGGTTGGGGGGAAAGCCAGTTGCGTAATATATTCTTCTTAATAGCCAGGAGGCAGTCAGGTTCCTATTATGTCAATGACTTCTCAGAGCCCCGTGGGGAAGTGGGTGGGGAGTGGAATAGGCATAAAGCCAGGGAACAATCCCTAAGTATTCCCGAGAGCGAGGTCATGTCATGAATTGCAAGCTGCCAAAGAGATTGGATATGTGGGCAGTGCCAAAGGAGGCGTGCCAAATTAGGGCGTGGAGTGTGGCCTTTAGGACAGTCAGTGGTCCAGGTGGTGTTGGCCGAGGATGGGGTGAAGTTAAGGGCATAATATGCTCTGTGTATGATATTTAATTGTACTTCCTCCCACTGTTCGGTGGTCATGAATCTAAGTAGATTCGACCATCACCTGAGTAAAAGCTGGTAGGTATCTTCTGGTGTGAGATGTAGTAACGGTGCCCATTTAAGAGCAAACCTAGGTATCATTATCTTATTATTATACAGGATTCATATAGCGCAGTGTTTTCTCAGCACATTACAATACGAAGCATGACAGTACAGTTATAATACAATTCTGTCCAAGAGAGTTAGAAGGACCCTGATCATGAGAGCTTACAATGTAGAAGGAGGGGCAAGTGATACAGATGGTAAAAAATGCGAGGGATTCATGGACTTGACTGTTTCATTTTTTAGGAGGAGGTAGGATAGACTTTTCTGAGGAGATACAACATCAGGGATCTCCTAAAGGCAGACAAAGTAGGAGAGAGCCGGACAGATTGGGGTAGGGAGTTCCAGAGGATGGGAGAGGCAGCTCTGGAGAGATCATGCAAGTAAGCATGGGAGGAGGTTATTAGGCGGCTAGAGAGCAGGAGGTCTTAGGAGGAGTGGACGTTGTCAAGGAAAGGATATTATCTTAGCAGAAGATGTAAGGTATGTAAATTGAACACATATAATTGGAAAAAGAAAACATATTTTGTAAAATAAAAAGAAAAACCAGGAGAGGGATTTACCATGAATGTATTTGTGTCTTGTAATACCACACACATGGTGTGCCTTCTGCAGTGGCTGTGTCATTTACAGCATATTGGTGTCAAGGCTCCACCCTGACTTAACTGGTTTCCAGCATTTTGGCTTGGCTGCCATTCCACCCACCTGTGATTCCTCCTTTGTCTGAGCAGAATCTGGAATGTTACTCACTACTGTATTGCAGGGAAAAGTCTATAATTGGGCCTCTATATAGAGCGCTGGTTCGGCCACATCTGGAGTACGCGGTCCAGTTTTGGTCGCCGGTACTGAGAAGGGATGTCCTTGAACTGGAGAGAGTCCAGCGGAGGGCAACAAAACTAATTAGGGGAATGGAGGACCAGAGCTACGAGACGAGGCTTTTGCGTGCTATAATGCCCTCCAACACATTTCACATACAGTAGATAGGGAAGTGGACTGATCAATAGAATATGTTTATATAATGAAAATGTTTGTATCTTCTCTCTAATGCTTCCCAACAGATGAGAATGTTGCCCTCCGGGGTCGAGCCACTCAGTCCTCAATCTACCGGAGCCAAGGTGAAGGTTATCTGACCAATGCCATAAATGCAATAGATGGGAACCAGGACTCAGCCTTCTCACACGGTTCCTGTTCATGTACAAACAAAGACCCGTCTCCCTGGTGGAGGGTGGACCTGCTGAAAACGTATAAAGTTTCCTACATCACCATCACCAATAGAGGAGACTGCTGTGGTGAGAGACTGAGCGGAGCAGAAATTCTCGTTGGAGACTCTCTGACCAACAACGGAAATGACAATCCCAGGTGAGATTTGGTATAATATATCTTTGTATCTTTGTATATTTGTATCTTTGTATCTTCTAAGGCCTTCATTTTCTGCTCCTCATCCACTTAAGTACCTGCTGGTATATACCCCTTCATCACCTTTTTTCACTTTTCAGTACTCTGATCGTTTGACTGACAAATACTCGGTCATGTAATGGAAACCCAAATAATGTTATTATCAGAGTCCCAAAGCTGGTGCAGCGCAGAGCACATTTAAACCAGATTGCTGTGATTTAGAAATGTGCAGGGGAGGCATACCACTGTGCTTTTTAAATCAGCCTCTAACTGCCGCTTAACATGATTACATTGTTAGGTTGAAAAAAGTACATCGAGTTCAACCAATAGAAAAAAATAATAAGTAAACATAAAGCGTACATCTAGAGAACTTCATACCCACAGCTGATACAGAGGAAGGCAAACAACCCCATAAAGAATGGTCCAGTTTGGTGAAACAGGGAAATGAAAATCCTTCCTGATCACCTAAGGCAATCGCATGTTCTATTGATCAACAGTTTCTGGTGTTGTCACTTCTTTATGTTAATATCCAAACTCATTCTGTGTATTTAGGAATGCATGCATTATTTTAACCAATCAATTGAGCTAGCTAGAACTAGTTCCTGTTGTAGTCCATTTCACATTTTTACAGCTATTTCTGTGAAGAAGTCTTTCTATCGGCAAAGGTTAAACCTCTTTTTTCTCCAGAAGCAAAGAGTGCCCCCTTGTCCTTTGCAATGACCTTAACGTGAATAACTTTGCACTATGTTGACTATATGGACCATTTATATACTATATGTATACATGGTGGTCATATCTCCCCCTTAGTCACCTCTTCTCAAGAGAGAATCATTTCAGTTTACCTAATCTTTCCTCATAGCTGGGCTCCTCTATGGCCTCTTTTTTAAATGTTTTTCTTTTTTTTTTTTTTGCACTAAACAGCTCACGTGTGCGAGCATAATGAAAAAAAAAAAAGACAGACAAAAAAAGGAAAAGGAAATAGATGCTAAAGGACGCAGAACAGCTTAAGAGTCCGAAACGAGTAGCTCCATCCCCGACCAAATAGCCCAACATCGGGGGGCGTGGCAAGCCGCTGACCAAGATGGCCGCGGTCTGAGCAAGCTCCGCATCACCGATCCCCAGGACAGCAACAGAAGCCTATCACAGCACACCTTACCCGGGTGGCCTGATGCCCCATAGTCGGGGGACATCGGGCACATCTTCCGATCGCTGAAGCGGTGGGATGTGGCGTAGCAAACGGCAGAAGGAGCCGCGATTCAGCAGAGGCAGGAGGGAATCCAAGATGGCCGACACACCACGCCGTGTGGGGACATGAGCAGCCAGAGCAGCGGTACCTGAGGTATTTGATTCCTCCTCCATGGACAGCTTGCCCATGACCCCTGCTGACACCCATGAGACTGACAGGGATGCCGCCCTCCTTGACAAGTTCCGCAGCATGCTGCAAATGGAACTCTCGGCAGCTACTAGCAAGCTGGCAGCCACACTGACCAGGGAGATTAGAGAGATTGGGGCCCGCACAGACCTTTTGTAACAAAAAATGGACAATGTGATCACTGTCATTGAATCACAGGAGAAAGAAATGGATGCATTCTCTGACAAACTGACAGTAGCACTAGACAAAATGGAAGACCTGGAGAACAGGGCCAGACGCGGTAACCTGAGGGTAAGGGGGCTGCCTGAGTTCATAGAGGACCTCACCTCCTCAGTCACAGCCTTTTCCAGGAGCTGGTCCCCTCAATACCAATAAAGCGTCTTGAATTCGACCGTATACACAGGGCCTTGGCCCAAAAGCGCCGAGATGGCCCCCCGAGAGACATCATCATTAAATTCACGTACTACAAAACGAAAGAGGCCATTCTACACGCCACCCGTGATCGCCGGGATCTACAATTCCAGGGGCACCCCTATCAAATTTTCGTGGATCTGTCTCCAACTACCATTCAAAAATGCAGGGATATGAAACAATTCCTCGCTATCCTCAGGAAGAATAATATTCCATACAGATGGGGTTTTCCCTTTAAAGTGATGTTCAGCCATAAGGATAGATTGTTTACTGCGAGCACGCCAGATGAACTCCGCAAGATAATGGTCGGCCTTACCCTTCTGTCCTCCTCCCAGCTGACCTCTACTCCAGCGGGGGGTAGCCAGCGCCCGGCCTTGCCGACTCCAATCTGGGAAAGGAAGCAGAAGACGAGACCTGCCTCGCAGAAATCAAGGAGCGACAGCCCTCCCCTCTTTGATCCGGCCTGAGGGTCCTACTTACCGCTCGGAGTATAACATTTTTTTCCCTCAGGTTTTCGCCGGTCGTAATCGACGACCCCCTAGAAGGCTCGGTCATAGAACTGGCAAGTTTGGAAGGATGTTGGGGCTGCGGATACACAGCCTCCGGTTCCTTTTTTCTTCGTTTTTTATGGGGTTTTTTCTGTTTTTGCCGTTCCTGGCCTGACTATTCCTGCACTACGTTGAATTGTTTGATTTAATACCATTTGTTTGGGCACCATCCAATCTCTACTGTTGTAGATGCAAGGGAGCCGAGACCGGTATGGTCGCAGAGAGATACTGTGGGAAACCTAGGAAACCTGTACTTCGCACTTGCCCTGTGACGTACCCTTTATAGTGCTATATGCGCTCCTACCCGCGACTCTGAGAGTCTTCATCTTCTTAAGGTGTATTATATGATTGCTTTCCATGGGGATCGGTGGAATCGCGCCCCCCATGATGACATGCAGGGGAAGTGGTTTTCCCCCTGCCCCGGCCTGCTCCACCGACCTCCACGGACGGTTAAATTTGTTTTGTTTAATTGTTCTGTCTTTGTCTGTTTTAACGTGTGCTCTTTCCTCTATTGAAGATCCCTCCCCATCCTGTTCTCACCCACTTACCGGGTCCCCTAAAGTGATGACTCATCAGGTTCACCTCCCGTGCTACGCCAGCTCCGACCCCCAACTCCTCTGTGATGTGCGGCTGCTACGGGTGATGTCAGTACTCCTTCACGCTACCAATGACAAGTTTTCATTACTATCCCACAATGTCCAGGGGTTCAATTCGCTGACTAAACGTTACAAGGCATTCTCGTACTATTCCTCATGTCATGCCGATGTGGTATGCCTACAGGAAACGAGACTCTCCACAACCGCCTGTCCACGCTACCTACACAAGCACTACCCCAACTTCCACTGCGCTAACTCTACTGAAAAGAAAAGGGGGGTCCTGATAGCCTTTCGCCGATCCCTACCTTTTATATGCCACACCGAAATAGCTGATCCCACGGGCCGCTACATCCTCTTGGTTGGCACCCTATTCGATGTCGACGTGACTTTTGTCACCTATTATTCCCCTAATGCTCACCAACTCCGATTTTTGTCCCACCTTTTTCAAACAGTGGCACATCATGCCAAGGGCCTTCTTTTTCTAGTCGGGGACTCCAACCTGGTGATCCATCCCACTCTGGATAAAACCAAAAAGGCACACAGCCCAGCCCAGGATAGGAACATGCACTTCAATAACTCAGCCTTTCTAACCCTATTGAATGAGCACCACCTAGTGGACGTGTGGAGGGAATTAAATCCGACAGTTAAAGATTTCACATTTTATTCCAACCCACATCAGATTTTCTGTAGAATTGATCATGTCTTTACCCCCCAAAGCTGCCTCAGTCATTTTACATCGGCTAAAATTAAAACAATCCCATGGTCGGACCATGCTCTGAATGTAGTGCAGTTCCGCCTAGAGGGGGGAGCTCAGGGTAGGGGGCATTGGAGAATTAACGAATCACTGTTGTCCACTGTGGAGAACATGTCTCTTATTGAGCTATACGTTACACAATATTTTGAGCTGAATGAGGGGTCCGTCAGTTCTCCGGTGGTTCTGTGGGAGGCCCATAAGGTCACACTGCGGGGGCAGCTCATTGAACTAGCCTCTCGCCGCAAAAAAGAGAGAGGGAAGAGGGTGACCGAGTTACAGGGGGAGTTGGAAACCCTGGACCGAGCACTGAAGGATAAACTCGACCGTGGGCTCCTGGCGCGCCTTAATTCAGTAAAGACGGAGCTGAACCTCTTGCTGGATCAGGGAGCAGAAAGGGCCCTGAGGTGGACCAAGCACAGATTTTACTCGCGGGCAAACAAACCTGGCACGTTATTGGCCAGGAAACGTAAAATGTTACCTAATAGACCAGCCCACATTAGATTGAACACCACTGGTGGCACGATCTCAGCAAATCCTATAAATATTTTAACATCTTTCCAGGAGAATCTCACCTCTCTCTATACTAATTCTTGCACTTTTAATGCTGAGAAGGCTGACGATATCTTGCAGAATGTTGAACTGCCGCAGATCACACGGGAGGAGTCGGACCACCTAAGCCTCGCTATAACTGCGGAAGAAATACTTTCGGTCGATTAAGCACCTCAAACCCTCCAAAGCCCCTAGCCCCGACGGCTTTTCGGCCCTATACTATAAAAAAACTGGCCCCCCTCCTGGCACCTAAACTGGCAGCAATGTTCAACTCCCTAAGACAGGGCCGTACATTACACCCCTCCTCACTCCTAGCCTATGTGTCAATGATCCCCAAACCAGACAAAGACTCCTTGGACCCAAACAACTATAGGCCCATATCCTTGCTGAACATTGATCTCAAAATCTTAACTAAAGTCTTATCCACACGACTCAATTCCATACTCCCATTATCCCTGGTAGGCAGGCAGGGGATAATATCCGCAAAATAATACACCTAATTCATACCCTCAAGTCTCGTACCATCCCGGGATTCCTATTATCGCTAGATTTACAGAGGGCATTTGACTCCATCTCATGGGACTATCTATACTACATCCTTCATAAATGGGGTTTTGGCGAATCCTTTATAGTATGGTTGCGGGTACTGTACTCTAACCCGATGGCCCAGGTCAAGTATCTGGGGCACCTGTCCCAGGAGATTCCTATTTGCCGGGGAACCCGCCAAGGATGCCCTCTGTCTCCGGCTCTGTTTGCGCTGGCAATTGAACCCCTGGCCATGCTAATTCGCTCTCACCCCAACATCAAAGGCATTGATTTAGCAGGGGTGGAGTATAAGGCCAGCCTGTTCGCAGATGACGTTATGCTTACCCTGACGCAACCGCACATCACAGTCCCTAACCTGCTCAACCTCCTAAAGCAGTTCTCCGCCATTTCCAGGCTCTCAGTGAACTGGGGGAAGTCCGCTGCCTTCAATATAACTCTACCTGCCCTGATGTATGAGCATGTTCGCTCCAATTTTTCGTTCGCTTGGGCTAAATCATATATTCGGTATCTGGGTATTAAAATTACTGCATCCTATGAAACCTTGTACCACGCAAATTATGTCCCATTATTTAAATCACTGAAACAATTGCTCACCTCATGGACAACCCATAATCTGTCCTGGCTGGGAAAGATTTCAGCGGTTAAGATGACGCTCGTGCCCAAACTCCTGTATCACTTCAGAACCCTGTCGGTACAGATTCCCTCATATGCTTTGCGCTCGATGCAGGGAAGTGTCCTCCAGTTTATCTGGCACCCCCTTAGGGCCAGGGTGGCGAGAACTACTTTATACAAACGGAAGATCGATGGGGGAATGGGCCTCCCCAATGTACTGATGTATTATCAAGCTGCTCAACTCATACCACTGATAACTATGCATCAGCGACGCTCGCCCCCTCTCTGGCTTATGTTAGAAATCCCAAATTGTTCCCCAATGCCTCTTACGGCTTTGCCCTGGTTACCAGCCTGTGATAGACCAGGGACCCTTAGCCCTCTCATGCTACATACTTTAAAGGTGTGGAACTCAATTAAATACTCGGCACACCTGCTCTCACCATATCTCCCGTTGCTTCCCTTGTTTGCCCAACCACTCTTTAGGCCAGGCATGTATAATCCCACGGCCTTTGGTTGGTGGATAAACAACGGATTTCGTGTAGTGCATGACCTACTGCGCTCATCCGCTATTCCCTCCTGGCAATACTTGCGAGAACACAACCAAATTCCAGTAGTAGAACACTTTAGATATCTCCAACTTCACCACTGGATCTCCACTCTTACTAGAAGAAGGGACCCCACCAATTTATTTACTTGTTTCGAGCATATGTGCCTTCACTCCCCAGAAGGCCCAGGCCTCATAACAATCCTCTACTCACAATTGAATAGACTGGTCAGCCACACTTCCCACACCTATGTCTGTAGCTGGGAAGGGGACCTTCACCTGCAATGGTCCACGAGGGAATGGCAACAGATTTGGCGCAATGTCGCAAAATGCTCCATTAGCGTTACAAACGCAGAGGTAGCCTACAAGGTGATGATGAGGTGGTACCTGGTCCCGGCCAGGGTGGCACGCCTATTCCCCACGGCCTCGCATATATGTTTCCGGGGATGCCAAGAGACGGGAGATATGCTACATACCTGGTGGTGCTGCCCCCTTGCTACTCGATTTTGGGTCAGGGTATTTAAACTAATTGGCTCCCTTTTCTCTACACATTTACCAATAAATGTTCATTATGCCCTGTGTCATATGACTATCCCAGGATTTAATAAGCCCCAAAGGGCTCTGGCGCACTTCATTTTCCTGGCAGCCAAACTGACGCTGGCAGGAAACTGGAAGAAACAACAACTCCCCTATGTAGAAGTCATGCACAGGCTGGATCATATTATGCTAAATGAGAGACTATCTAGTATCTTGGAAGATAAACACTCCAGGTTCCTGAGTGTGTGGGAACCATGGCTCTCTTACCATCACCCTGGGATAGACCCCATGAGCTACCGAGGCATATGAGGTTGGTTGGACAGATGCTGGATAATTGTACGAGGAGCGAAGAGTGGCAGGCACGGATATTCAATATAAGCTTGGTGTAAGCGAAATACAGGACCCCCCTATTCCCTAGTAGTACGGGTGACCGGTTACTACTAGTCCCCCCTACTACCCTGTACCCCCCACTCCCCCTTTCTGTTTCTTGGGGCCTTACCCCACCTTATGTTATTGGTTGATATTTGGCTCACTACCAGGGGACATGGAATCGATCTCTAAGAATTGGCTACAATGTTGATTGTGTGTGATGAGCGCTTCAGACCATTCAGGCACCCTGTTCCTTGAGTGTGCATATTTGGCATATGTTCATTTAGCACCTGTGAATCTTTGATTATACAGTAGAACCGATGTAACGATGCACTGTGAACCAATATCTTTCTAATGTTGTATTTGGAAAATTTCAATACAAATATTGTTACACAAATAGCCCAACATCTACTTAAACATTAAATTGAGGCAGAGAGAGATTCCATTAGGATCCAATCTGGTGTATATCCCTGGTCATACACAGAGGAAAGCTGAGCTACCCGCGCTGCCTTGTAGTATTGTAAGAGATTGGGGACACCCAAACCCCCTGTCCGTTTAGAGCAGTGCAGTACATTTTTCGAAAGTCTAGGATGTTTTCCATGCCAAACAAATGTAATAATTAAAGATTGGAATTTCAAAAGATCTGACTTATGTATAGCTATGGGTAGAGCCCGAAAGTAATATAGGATCTTGGGGAGCAGCGTCATTTTGAGTGCATGAATTTGACCCAGCCATGACAAATTACAGGAGTCCCATCGAGACATATCCTCCCGGAGTTGGTGAAACAGGGGTATATAGTTTTTCTTATATAGTTGTAAAAAGACAGGTTTAAGTTTAATCCCTAGATATTGCAAAGCCTCTGTGGACCAAGTAAAATCAAAATTTTCCGACAACCAAGACCACACCTCCTGGGAGATATTGATATTAAGAGCCAATGATTTGGATGCATTGACCCGCAATCCAGATACCCCAGCAAATTGAGTCAACAATGCCAGGACATTAGGAAGTGTGGTCAAGGGTGAAGTGACAAACAGGAGCAAGTCATCCGCAAATAAAGCACACTTATGCTCCTGCCTACCACAACCCACTCCCTTAATATTAACATTAGCACGGATCGCAATCGCTAGGGGTTCTATCGCTAATGCAAAAAGCAGTGGGGAAAGTGGACAACCTTGACGTGTGCCTTTAGAGATAGCTATGGAATCAGAGATGTGGCCCTGTAGCCTAATTTGTGCTGACGGAGTGGTGTATAAGGCCCGCAACCTATTCAGAAAGAGGGGGCCAAAGCCCCATTTCTCAAGCAACTGGAAAAGGTATTGCCAAGACACTGAATCAAAGGCTTTTTGTAAGTCTATAGATAACAGAAGCCCAGATTGTGATTGCCCTCCATCCCACCCTGACTGCAACAAGGTGATAATATCAATGGCCCTTCTAATTTGATCGGGGCCTTGCCTACCCCTAATGAAGCCCACTTGATCCTTATGAATATAGGATGGTAGGACTCTATGGCCTCTTATCAGTTTAGTTGCCCTTCTTTGCACTCTCTCCAGTTCCACAACATACCTTTTGTGAACTGAAGGCCGAAACAGAACTGCATATTCAAGGTGAGTTCTTACTAATGCTTTGTACAAGACAGATTGCATCTCCTTCTCTCGGGAGTCTATACCTCTTATAATACAAGGAAGGATGGAGACAGATAAGGTCTTACTAATGTTTTGCATAGGGCAGATTATGTCCCTCTCTCTGGAGTCTTTACCTCTTATAATACAAGTAAGGATTGAGACAGATAAGGTCTTACTAATGTTTTGTATAAGGGCAGATTCAATGTCCTCCTCTCTGGAGTCTATACCTCCTATAATACAAGGAAGGATGAAGATAGATGAGGTCTTACTAATACTTTGTATAGAGGCAGATTAGGTCTTTCTCTCTCTCTCTCTCTCTCTCTCTGGAGTCTATACCTCTTAAAATAAGAGGTTAGGTGACACTGAAGGAGTGCATAGATAAGTAGGATGAGAACCATAAGTAGGATGAGAAGGATGATGACAGATGTGGTCTTATTAATTGCTTTGTATAGGGCAGATTACATATCTCTATCTGGGGTATAAATCTCTTATAACACAAGAAAGTATTTTGCTTGCTTTAGAGGTTGAAGCTTGACTGTACTATTTTCGCACTTCAAATGGCATCATGGGTTGTGTTTCTATTGTAACTACTGATGTGTGGTGTTTAGAGCTGAATGTCAACTATTACTCTACCTGGGTAAACATGGCAGCTCCTTTCAGGGTCATTATGACTTAACATTTCTAAAAGTAAACTTGTACTCTTATTTAAACTCTGAACTGTAAAATATATATTGTTCAGTATATGTCATGGGTCCGTGCACAGGTGTCCCCACACCGTATGCAGGTACCCACACGGGAAGACCAAACACGTATGACCACACCGGACAAAGCAAATGTGTTATATACAGTTTATTTGTAACCAGCAAAACCAAATGAAACACCCAAAAGCAAGCAAGTATAAGTAATGTGACACCAACCCAATAGAACCACAAACACCTTCAAAATATAACAGGAATGGCCAGGGGATCCAAGGGACGAAGTGTCAGTGTACAGGTAGGTAACAGGACTTTGGTCTGGAAATAGGTAACAGCAACAGGACTATAAACAGGTAATGGCAACAGGACTACAAACAGATAATAGGAACAGGATTACAAGCAGGTAACGGGACTTAAGTCTATAAGCAGGCAATGGCAACAGGACTCAGGGCTCAGGACTCAGGATACACAGGAAATAATAACAGGATACTGAGCCATAGTCCAGACGGTTTGAATACCCTCCCAGGAAGCACCAGGTGATGGCTAAGTGCTGGCAGCTGGGAGACACCCGCAGGTGAGCACTGGAGCTGCAGGGCAGATGTTTCTCAGATACAGAATAGTTTCTCAAAAATAGTGCTTTGATCTTATACGGAGTGCACAGTTATTTAATAGGGAAGAAGCAGAATCTGAGGACGGGGAGGTAATGGTGGAAGGGGTGAAGACAGGAGTTTATGGTTGGGCAGGATTGGGGGGGTGTTGGTAGAAGGGGAGAGGTTGGAAGTTGATGGTGGGGTGGCATTTGGAGGTGGTGGTGGATGGGGAGAGCATAGAAGATAATGGTGGGGCAGGATTGAGAGGCGACAAGGAAAGGGGCAGGGGAACAAGAGCCAATGTTTTTGAGGTGGGCTTGGTAAAAATGTAATACCAGAATGTAGGGGCCTAGAATAACGAGGATCTGGTCTTGAGAGTTAAGGCTTATGCAAAGTATGTGATGGAGGGGGTGCACAGAAGGTGGACAGAACAAACAGGGATTTTAATGGAAGCTTGAAGAGAGAGAAAGCGTTGGAAATTTAGGAGATACGGGCTAAAAAATGCCTGAGCTATAGTTGGTATCTAGACTCCCTATGACTTCTACAGTGGCAGGTAGGTAAACCATTGATTTTTGCTTCACACAACACTCAGGGTCTGAATTCTCAAATTAAGAGATGGAAGGCCTTCCAAAATTACCACTCGCATCATAATGATGTATTATTTTTACAAGAGACGCATTTTCCAGGTACCTACACCCCATCTTTAGTCCACAAATACTATCCTAACTTCCATTTGGCAAATGCGACTGATAAAACGAAGGGCGTGTAACAGATATACCCTGGTGGGGTCCGGTGGCGCTGTCCGTCGCAGACCTGCGCAGGCGCGCCGAGACCCTCCTTGCACTAGTCACCGACGAGCCTTGGTGACGTCTGGTGGCGGTGTCCGTCGCCGTCCACGGATCTCCGTCGCCCCTCTCACCAGCGGTATCTACGTCCTGCGCAGGCGCGCCACATAGCTCCGCCCCCTCCAGAACGAGCACTCGGCTTAAAGCCGCTGCTCGCTAGTTGATCGGCGTCCCACTGTTGATTGTAGCAGGGCGCTGATCAACTCAGCCTCCCACTCGCTCCTCTGGACCCTGGCTAACTGGAACGAATTCCACAGGAATTGCAGCACTAACAACCGCAAGTACCCTGGGCTATAGAAAGAAATACCTCCAGGTCTCCACTCTGCTTAAATGGCATCTGTGTCTTTGCCTGTGAATTGCCTGCTGCTCGCTTCCTTGACATGTTAGCCTAACCAAATAAGTATTGTCTCAAGCTGAAAGTTTACCGTGGCTGTTGCTACTCACTGCGTGCAAGCAGTAACCTCAGCGGGTGGTGGATAGCTATATCTTCCACAGTGAAACGTTGTCATATTATCTTTGCAATGTTGTGCTAAAACTTGTTGCCCTCTAGAGGTTCATTACAGTACTGCTGTCAGAAACCATTGTATATTGAAGTCAAGACTGCCGCCCCCCAGGGGCTCATCAGGATTACTGCATAACTGCCAGCATACTGAGCTCATTCCTTATTTCCTCTAGCAAATAACTCTGATACGCACTTACCTATTGAAAACCTACCTATTCAGTATAAACTGAGCCTTCCTTCATTCTTGCGGGATATGATGTGAAGCAGCTCCCTCCTCGCCTTACTCAAACACGAGGCATATGAGGTGTAGCTGCGAATCTGATACCTGTACCCACATCCGCAGTTGAGATCCATAGGGGAATTGAACCCTTTCCAGGGGCGATCATTACAGGGGGTAGCTATATGTTTTTCAAAAAAGGTTTCTTTTCTCTCTTCTTTGGAGATTAGTGATCCGGAAGGTTGGTATATTTTACTTAAAGGACATATTGATGAACATTTATTTACATTTATATCTTATTATGCCCCAAATACGGCTCAAACTCCCTTTTTTTGCTCTATGATGAAAGTTCTTTCACCACATATGGAAGGCACAATAGTATGTGCAAAGGAACAGATTGTTTCCACAGTGGGCTGTGCAAGGACCCAGTGGTGAGAGAAAAGGGGGCTTTTTAGAAACCTGTCCAGACCTCGTATATAAAAGTCTTAGAAAAACATTTATTCACTAAATTGTTGTATACATAGTCTAGAACCAAGGAATAAAGTACAAAATCATGTCATCAATAAAAATATATATCATTAATAAAAATACATATTGAATATGCAGGTTCACCGTTAGGTGACAGTACCGTGCGGTTACGAGATATACGGTAACTTATTTTCAGATGATGTAAACGCTCCTATAGGTCCCTACATGTTTTGTTGCTTTGATTATACATCTGGCGAGGACATACATGAATACAGTTCTCCCGGAGATCTGCCTTCTTTCCCCTGAAGAAGCCCCTTCTGGGGGCGAAACATGTAGGGACCTATAGGAGCGTTTACATCATCTGAAAATAAGTTACCGTATATCTCGTAACCGCACGGTACTGTCACCTAACGGTGAACCTGCATATTCAATATGTATTTTTATTAATGATATATATTTTTATTGATGACATGATTTTGTACTTTATTCCTTGGTTCTAGACTATGTATACAACAATTTAGTGAATAAATGTTTTTCTAAGACTTTTATATACGAGGTCTGGACTGGTTTCTAAAAAGCCCCCTTTTCTCTCACCACTGGGTCCTTGCACAGCCCACTGTGGAAACAATCTGTTCCTTTGTATCCATAACCTGGGGTGTGAAACCTCCAGCTCCTCTAGATGCTATTTGCAACACACGCCTGCCAATATTATCCCTTAACAATAGTATGTGCAGGCGACTCTAATATTGCATTCGACTCTAGCTCAGATAGGACAAGTAAAGGGACGACTAAGCTCAGACCCCCTTCAAAAGCGGGCTGCTCTTAGCCAGAACTATGCATACATATTCCTTAATTGATATCTGGAGAGAACAGAATCCAATATCAAGAGATTACACACACTTCTCCCACGCACATGGGACCTATGCGAGAATAGATCACATCTTTATTTCTTCCTCATTGGTTCCTCTAGTAATCTCCTCCCATGTCAAAGATATCGTTTGGTCTGATCATTCCATGGTCACGATGTCCATTTGCGAGAATAGATCACATCTTTATTTCTTCCTCATTGGTTCCTCTAGTAATCTCCTCCCATATCAAAGATATCGTTTGGTCTGATCATTCCATGGTCACGATGTCCATTTCCCATTTTCGAGACCTTAATAAACCATTTCAGTGGAGATTAAATGAATGTTTATTAAGCGCTCCGACGTTAAGCAAGGAAATATCATTACGTCTATCTTCGTATTTTTCGTTGAATAGGGACTCAAATATTTCCCCGGTTATGATCTGGGCGGCTCATAAGGCAACCATTAGGGGTACATATATAGAACAGTCTACCAGACTCAAAAAAAACCCCTCTAAACATATAATAGAATTAAAGCAAGTTAAAAATGTTGACCCAACAACACAAACAATCTCCCTGTCCCTCACTTCTTCGCAACATCGAAGGAGTACGAACTGAGCTGAATCTGCTTCTGACTACAAAAGCAGAAAAAAGCCTTTGCTGGTCTGCCAATAAACTTTATATACACAAAGACAGAATAGGCTCACTATTGGTCTCTAAACTCTCCCCCAGACCACACAATCTTTCATTGCCCAAAATCAGATGTAAAAACGGTAATTATACTCAGAACCCAAAAAGCATACTCCAGGAATTCCACAATTGTTACTCTCTATTATATGAAACACAATCACTAACTTCAGGAGATCAGATGATCAAATTCCTTAGTGACCTTTCATTTCCGCCTTTACAACTTAAACATAAGCAAATTCTGGAAGCTCCGATCTCCTTCCAAGAAATTAAAACAGTAATCAAAATGGCAAAATCTGATTCAGCTCCAGGTCCAGATGGCTTACCTGCTACATATTACAAAAAATATGTTGAGATACTGGCACCACATATGGAAGCTTTTTTTAATGCACTACATCTAGGAGCCTCTCTCGACCTGGACCTCAACAGAGCCTTTATTAGTGTTATCCCCAAGCCCCACAAAGACCCAGGCGATTGATTTCAGGTCTCCGAGTCAATGCTTCTAAGTCTGTGGCTCTCAACATTAACCTCCCTCCCAAACTGTGGCTGGGCCTTAGGAGTTCCTTCCCATTTGAATGGCGTTCGGATTTTCTCCAGTATCTTGGGGTGAAATTCACCCCGTTATACCCAATTATATCTCACAAACTATCCCCTCTTTATAAACTCCTTAGAGAAGATATGATTAGATGGACCCCTTATAATTTATCTTGGATGGGCCGTATCCACTCAAAATGACTATATTTCCCAAAATGTTATATTACTTCAGGACCTTGCCAATCCCGATACAACGGGTGGAACTCATCAAATTGCAAAAGTTTATTTTCAAATTAATTTGGGGTGACAAACGTGCAAGAATCTCGCAAGATACTCTTTTCAAATCTAGATTTCAAGGGGGTCTAGGGGTGCCCAATTTGCTGCTTTATTATCGGGCTGCACAGCTGTCACAACTCTCCTCTATATATCGGGGGGCAGTTGGGCTAAGATAGAAACTACCTCGCTTAAGGATATTTCTATCGAAGTCCTAAAATGGATGACCTTTAAGCAAAGACCAAAGATATTGGCTCCCACTTTGTCGCATTCTATGGTCCTCTGGGATTAGCTACGTGGCAAAGAAGGCATAACCTCCTCCCACACCCCCCTTGCACCACTGTTCAACAACCCAAATGTTGTACCAGGACTGCAGCCTAAAGCTTTCCAATGGTGGATTGACAAAGGCCTTTATAGAATCGGAGACTTTGTTAAGTTTCATAAACCAATTTCTATCTCTTATTGTCTAAATACTCTCCAAATGCCACTATCGGAAACGTTTAGATTTAGACAAATACAACATTATTTACAGTCGATACAGATTCCTAAAATGGGTTTTCCTCTGAAAACACAATATGAACAGTGGTGTTCGGGAGGGATTGGTCAGGAGGGAGGGATCTCCCTAATCTATGCTGCACAACTAGGCCCATTCAGTAAATTGGCCTACATGGCTACATGGGAAGTTGACTTAGGGGTAACACTCTATGGAGGAATGGAAACAGTGCATCATGAGATCGACTAAGGGACTGCTTAACGTCTCCCTACTAGAGGCTAACTATAAGGTCCTCTCGCGATGGTACTTAGTACCAGCTAAGTTGGCGACCATGTTCCCAGGATCCAGTGCTTTATGCTTCAGAGGATGCAATCAACAGGGCACTATGATTCACGTTTGGTGGGAGTGTCCAAAATTGCGTCCGTTCTGGAATAGGTTTTTTGCCCTGCTCTTCAGGATTCTCCGGACTCATGTCCCGAGAGATCCGCAGCATTTATTACTAAATAAAAAGATTCCGGGTATTTCTGAGGCACAGGGCAAACTCTTGTCATTTTTCTACTTAGCGGCCAAGACTTCAATCGCGCGCTCCTGGAAAACCGAAAGGGTACCATTCTCTATGGTACGGTCTAAATTAAATTGGATTATGATCCACGAGAAACTATATAGTATCTTGCAAGACAGATATATGAATTTCAAAGCAATATGGGAGCCATGGTTGACATATCAAAGGATTTTAATTTTTTCGGGCACACAGTGAGCCTCTTCAGGATATCCACCGCTCTGGAAATCTGAACCTTAGGAATCTGCAACTTTCTCTTTCCTTTTTTTTTCCTTTCTTTCTTGTCCTTCTACTTTTCTTTCTTCTTGTTATTTTCTGCTTAATTAATAGTGTTTCTGTTGTTTTTATTATTGATTGGTGGGAGGGGTAATCCAATCCACCACAAGAAACTAGCATGTGTAGACATAGCGAGGAACAGCAATATTTGTATTGTTAAGAAAATAATTATATAGTACCTCCTGCCCCCAGTTATTAAGATAAGTAAGTAATAAGTAATAAGTAATTGGCTCTTATAGTTTAACTATGCATAGCTAACGGAACCGCTAAGGCCTTAAATACTTTTAAGAGGGGGGGGTACTGTGTCGATATTAAAGACAACCAGATAATTGGCTATGATGCACATGATATTTGACTGTAACAAATTATTTCTGTATAAAAATGGCAAACCAAAAAACCAATAAAAACTTTGAAATATAAAAAATGATGGAACACTGTGGGGCATATTGCAAAACAGGAACAGCTTAGCAGAGTGAGTAAACCATAGGAGGAGAGCAAGGAAGAATGGCCACAGAGTACAGGAGCAGAGACACTTTGATGGAAACCAGTCAGAGACAAGGAGCACAGTGGAGTATAGCTTTAGGATGACAGTGCGTGAGATCAGAAGTGTAACAATGAGTAGAAGGGCCAAGAACAGTGGAATGCGGAGAGATGAGGGAATAAAGTTGGGGAACACTCCCTGTGGGTATAAAGCCGAATGTGTGCAAGAACCCTCCAATGTCCCTGACAGGAAACAGGAAGTTCCTAATATTCATTAGCATAATGTATGATTTCCTCCAGTGTTTACTTTTTATTCAGCATGTTTGGTGATTGAAAGCTCAGTCACAGTGGTAGACCTTCTGTATTCAATTCCATGATTCATTAGACCAGTGCCAAGCAGGAACAAGTCACACATTGGTCTTTGTCGCAAATTAACAAATCACTTCTGCTAGCTGTCGGTTACTTTTATAGCTTTAGATCTTCTCTGTCTGCTAGGATTAAGGAGGATGACTCTCCAGTTTATGATAACAAATGGGTATGGGTCACATAGGTATTATTCCATTATTATTAAGGATGACAACAGTTTTCAGAACAATTCTGCTGACCCAGTGTTACTGCCCCACCTCCGGCCGGCTATATGTACTACTAGAGAACATCAACTATACTGGCTTTTCCCACATCGGGTCCTTCTCATCTTTTAAGGCCATCAAATGACTTCCTCCTCCCACTTTTGCCACTTTGAGTTCTTCTTATCCTTTAAGGCCTTCTAATTAACTTCTCCTCTCCCTTCTCCCATATTGGGCCCTTCTTATCCTTATAAGGCCATCTAATGACCTCCTCCTTCCCCTTCTGCCACATTGAGCCCTTCTTATCCTTATAAGGCCATCTAATTACCTCCTCCTCCTTCTTCGGGCCACATTGAGTCCTTCTTATCCCTTAAGGCCATCTAATGACCTCCTCCTCGCCCTTCTCCCACATTAGGCCCTTCTTATCAATTAAGGCCTTCTAATGAAATAATAACAAGAATGATAACAATTATATCATTTACACAGGTGTGCAACAGTGACCTCAATTCCAACTGGAGGAACACAGACCTTTAGGTGTGACGGCATTGTTGGTCGCTACGTCAATATCATTTTATGAGGAAAATCCGAATTTCTTCAGCTGTGTGAAGTCCAGGTTTTCGGTGAATACACGTACAACTGTCTCAACTAAAGTTCCACAGACAGTAGCACAAGTTTATTATTAAGTCAGTTTTATAAACAGAAGTTGTGATTATTCAAATCTGACATTAAACATTTTCATTCAAGCATGTTATCACTTGTGAGTCTACGTTCATTATGGTTCATTAAAGAAAGAAAACTTTATTCATTGGTGTGTGACAAAGGTCAGCAGATGATGTTGAGTTGAACTGCGGAGGTGAATTTTATATATATTTTTACATTTTGTCTACTGGACTAATATGACTTACCCATTTACATTAGGGATGCACTGACATATCGGCTGAAAATTGCACTTTTGGCTAAATTCCTGAAAGTGCTAGTTTACTGCCGATACATCGAGCATCCCTGCTTTCTTTCCTCCCTGCTGGGCGCTGCTCTGTGTCCCAGCAGGGAGGAGAGAAACTGTGACAGCCGGCCGAGCGCTGCGTGTACAAGCAGTCAGTGATCAGTGATCGCTGAGTGTTTGTAGATAATTGAGGACAGAGTATGGTTACTATATCCTCAATTATGAATGAATGGGAAGTGATCTACATCACTTCCTGTTCATTCATAGTTGTGGTTATAGTAAACACACAATGTCCTCATGTTATCAATGAACAGGAACACTCAGTATAGAGGATTCATTGATAACAGGGTATACAGAATAAGAGATTGATGACTTTGTGTCTCAGAGGACTCTGTGTTCTCAATCTCTTTTTCTATTTTAAAAGGGAAATATCAGGGGTCTGTTTTAGACCCCCAATATTTCCCCGAAGCACCTAAAAGTAAAGTAAAAAATGCAAATATTTAATAAAAAAATTAAGTGGATCTGCATGCCATTATCTTCACCGGCTTTCTGCTGTTTTGCTTTCCAAATCCTTGTACAATCCTTGTACAAGGAAATTTCCATACACTTACCATTGGGAAATACCGTGCACCAGGGTGTTTTCCAGACCACCAGTTATTCCTACTGGTGGTTGACAACCTTTGTCTTCAAAACCATCTTACAATTGATGAAAGAAAAATCATTATGCAATGGCGGTGAGATATGCTGTTTAGCAGGGTGCGTTTACAGGAAGCACCTCAGGACGCACAGTTTAAATCCTTGGTTCTCAACTAGTGGGTCATGACCCAAAAGTGGGTCGCGACCCCGTGTTCAGTGAGTCACTGCATGCCTTTTACTTTTCTAGGTGAGAGGTTCCGCAGCCTCCCCCTAGCGCAGCACTGTCCTTTCTCACACAGAGCAACCATTCAAAATATGCTTCCTGGTGCCGAGTGTCGACTTGGGGTGGGTTGGGCTGGGGGTATGGCAGCGAGGGAGCTCCATCCATACATGCATTGCTTACAGCTCCCTCACGTGTCCTATAGAGGTGCCTGGACTGGAATGAAATCTCATTCTGGCTCCCGGCACCTTTGCAGGCGCGCATGGGAGCTGTACAAGCAATGCACACATGGATGGAGCTCCATCACATCACAGCAGCCCACACTGCGGTGCATTCCATTGCAGTGCAACTTAGGTCGTGACTTAATGACTGAGGACAAATGGGGGTCCTGAGGTTACACAGGTTGAGAACCACTGGTTTAAATCATCTTTATTCATAACCACGTCCATTGAGACTTTCTTCAGTGTACACAAATTCACCGATCTCTGACACCTCATATTGGACTATACACTCAGTAGTTGGACTATACCACATCCAGTGCCTATTGTTCCTATGTCTGATTTTGGAGTTTTATGAGTTTCATGGATCGAGACAATTGATCCACACCACCCACCACACGGATACCGTTTATATTAACGCAGGACATGTGCATTCATTTTTCTCTATATAGGTCTACATCAGATACCCAACTGGTCTTACATGAGTTGTGTTTTTATAGGGAGGGGTTTTTGCTATTGGGCTCAAAAAAACACACTAGGTCTTATTTTCGGGGTAGGTCTTATTTATTTTATTTTTTTAATGTACAACAATCCAAAGTTAATGCAAATCAAAATTAGATAATTCAAAATGGAAAAGTTAAGAATAGGGTGATCAGGGCAATCGGGGGTGCCGTACCTTTCCAAGAGCAATTTGGTAACCAGAAACCACTTTCACTATGGATTCCTCACAGGCGGAGTGCATTTGGTATCACTCCGCCTGTGACATGAGTAGGCGCTATAGAGGAAGCATCGGCTTATGAGGTTCTGCTCCCTGTGCTGCCGCCTCGCTTCGTCTAGTGCTGGCTTCATTGGCACCGCTGATTCTCTCCCGCGGGTCTTCAGGTTCCCCCTTTTGCCACCACAAGCCCTGGGAATGGTCACAACTGGGTCTTATTTTCGGGGTAGGTCTTATATTTTAGCAATTCCCAAAAATAGTACAAGGTCTTATTTTCAGGGAAATACATTTTTAAATACATTTTTATGCTAATATTGTTTGAAGAGCATTTCTGTGATCATATGGCTTCTCAGCTGATCTCTGATGTGTAGCCAAGTGAGAACCTGTTGTTTCTTTCATATTCTCTCAGAACACAGAGATAACAGCTGACAAGCCTGGAAGTGTTTACTATAGTATAATTTAGTTTATATTCTGATATGTTTTGCTGTTCTATCCAACCTTGGGTTCCCCCATTTTTCGAATATTAGTTTTGAGTATGCAATATGCTTCGTTACTAGCTAATGTAAGTAAAATGTTTTATTAGATGGCAGCCAAATATTTTTCATTTCTAATAATATACTCAGATCAGAAACATTTCAGAGTCATCAGCTTCATATTTCCATATGTTTTCATTATATTTTTATTAGGGATGCGGCAATATATCGGCCGCGGAAACATATCGGCCGAAAATGGCACTTTTGGCATAATGCCCAAAGTGCCATGTTTCGGCCGATACATCGGCGCATCCCAGGTTTCTTTCCTCACCCGCTGGGCGCTGCTCTGTCTTTCAGCGGGGAAGAGTGAAAGTGACAGCCGGCCGAGCGCTGCAGGACGAGAGCGCTGAGAACGGCCGGCCTCTCTCCTCCCACATCGCTCAGCCACCTATCACAGTCCGGCAGAGCGGTGTGTGGGCGGAGACAGCCAGCGCTGTCACAGGAGGCTCACCTCCCTGCTCCGCTCGCTCAGCCTCCTGTGACAGCGTGTCAGAGAGGAGAGCGGGGGATCAGTGATCGCTGAGTGTTTGTACATAATTGAGGATATGGTATGTTATCTATATCCTCAATTATGAATGAATGGGAAGAGATCTGCATCACCTCATGTTCATTCATAGTTGTAGTTATAGTAAACACACTCTGTCCTCATGTTATCAATGAACAGGAACACTCATTCCTGTTCATTGATAAAGGGGACACAGAAAAAGAGATAGAGGACTTTGTGTCCTAAATCTCTTTTTCTATTTTAAAAGGGAAACATCAGTGGTCTAAAAAATATTTCCCCGAAGCCCCTAAAAGCAATGCAAAAAAAAAATATTTAATAAAAAATGAATTAATAAATATAAAAAAAATTAAAAAGTTTATAACAAAATATTAAATATTAAAAAGATTTTAAAAAATTAAAATAAAAAACATTTTCGGTTTCGGCCTGACATTTTTTTTTTCGGTTTCGTTTCGGTTTTAACATTTCTATTTCGGTGCACCTCTAATTTTTATAATTATTACAAATAAAGAAATATCAAATGCTTAAAGTATAATTAAACCTTCCTGTTTTTTTTTGCATAGATCTATGGCTAGCAAGCAGTAGATCTATGTAAAAAGTGTATAAAAAAAACTGCTTTAAGAGAGCTTAAAAACTTACCTGTGTCTTCGCCGCGCGCTCATGTCCAAAAATGTGAAGATCCTCATGCGGCCGCAAAGCATCTTGGGGCGGGGCGCATGCGCAGATCACATTTTCGCCCGGGAGACGAGGAGATACGCAAGGTAAGTATATGGACGCGTGCACCCGCATGCAGACACCGTGGGACAGGAAGTGCCAGCAAGGACAGAGGAGTCCGCAGCAGCGTTGGAGGGACAGATGAAAAGGAAAGAAGAAGAAGATCGGATTAGGAGACATCATTTAAGGTAAGTGCTAACATTAACATTAGGGAGGGGCGAAAAATGACTTTAATGTCACTTTAATATGTTTTCATGGATAATCATTTTGAAAAGGGTTAAGTTGCATTAGTGAAATAAATGAACTTTGCACGATATTCTAATTATTCGAGTTTCACCTGTATGTATGTATGTCATTACTGTGCTCCCCTATAATTAAAAGCAATCTTTAGCTGGCTACAATGTATAGCCCACCACTGGCTCCCCATGCCCATTGAATAAAATTCTAAATATTGATAACCACATACAAAGCCATCCACAAGTCTGCCCCCAACTACATCTCCAACCTCATCTCAAAGTATCCCCCTAACCATCCCCTCTTTTCCACTCAAGACCTCCTGCTCTCTCGCTCCCTCATCACCTCCTCCCATGGTGGCCTCCAGAACTTTACCAGAATCTCTCCCATTCTCTGGAACGTCTTACCCCAATCTGTCAGCTATCTCCTACTCTGTTCACCTTTAGGTGATCCTTGTAAACTCAGCTCTTCAGAGAAGCCTCTCCCACCTCCACATAATAACTGTACTTTTACTTTTTCCATCAGCTCAACCCTCACAATTATTATCTTTTAGCGCTTGCCCCTCTCTACTAGATTGGAAGCTCTCATGAGCAAAGCTCTCCTAATCCTCCTGTATCCTCCAAATCAAGATTTGTATTGTAACTGTACTGTCACCCTTCATTTTGTAAAGTGCCGTGCAAACTGTTGGTGCTATATAAATGCTGAATAGTAGACATGTGCACCAGCTAAAAATTTGTTTTGTTTCGATCCAGATTGTGCTTTATTTGGTTTTTCGGAATTCGGATCCGAAAGTCAAATCTTTTCGGAATTCGTATTTGGACGAAATTCGTTAGCGGTAATCCGTTTCGTTTTCGTTCGTTCGTTACAGCAAAGTGACATTTAAGAGGGGAATTTTTTTTTTGTTCTCAATTGTCACTTTGCTGCAACGAAATTTCGTCCAAAAAACGAATCGGAAATTCGGAATTGGAATATCGGATTTGTTTGCATTCGTTATATCTGTAATTCGGAATTCGGATACATCCGAATCTCCGAATTTCCGAAATTTCCTCCGAATTTCGATTCGGAGCGAAACAAATTGCACATGTCTACTGAATAGTAATAATAATGGTTATAACACCCACTAATACCTAAATCCCCAGTGGCCACTACTTGAGGAACCCACCCAAATTCCAGCCCTGCCGGCAGAGATGAGCAGTCAGCAAGACAGACTGGAAATATGAGACAAAATATATTACCAACAGGACAAAGAAAAGAGAGCTGATACTTACGATAAAGGAGTGAGTTACAAGCCAGGAGAACTCAGAAACTAGTCAAAGATCAGATGAGAATCTTTCAGCATGAACTGAACACATCTCAGCATATAGTTAAAAGACAAAATGGAGCCATGACACAGATTGGAATGGTCCAGAGTAGGGCAGAGACACTGAGTAATGGGCTGGATATAGACAATGGGCAGCAGATCAAAGACAGGAAAGAGATTGCACAGGGACAGACAGACGGTCTCCTACCAGCTTCTCACACTAGGGCTGGATTTTTTACTCAACATGGGCCATAGCCTAGGCCAGCAGGGCTGTCAGGAAGGTTCATAACAACATCCACATCATGGTGCTTACTGTCAGTAAACCATTCTTGTCCATAAAAATAGGTTCTAGGCTGTCTTTCTGCTCGGTGATTAAGCTGGGTCCTCATTGTATCTATCCCTTCACAGTTTGCATACTCTTGCTAGTGGAATACAGTTCACTCACTCTGGGTCTTGATATCTACCTTCAACTAATAGAATAGGGTGACAGTTTTTGCTGTTCTTCTAGTCATTAGTGTCAGGTGTACTGACAGGTACTCTATGGCTCTTTCACACTCTCTCCATGCAGCTTTTTCCATGCCTTCGGTGGCTATAAGAGCTGAACTTGTTGTACGATGCTTTGGTTAGCCATATGATAGGTGTAGGAAGAAGATGGCACTAGACTTGGTTTCAGGGGCAGGAAGTAAGCAGCAAATCCATCCCTGCTTCAGACATACAGTATTTTAGTCTTTTCTAATACTGATTTAACTTGAACTTGATGTTAGCTTTCTGTGATGCAGAATGTGGATCTGTTGATGATAAGAGCAGTTCCCCTACCCTAATTGGTGGCCAATAGATATTGACACTTGTACAACTAACTAAAAACAAGGTTGTGCCATGGCCTAAAGCAAAGGAACACCAACAGGGACCAGTTGCCTGTTTTTTTGTCAAGTATTTAAAGTTTATCTCCAGCCAAAACTTTTATATATTGCTTATTCTATCCCCACTGGGGAGATTCACCCTCCATGTTTATCCTTTGTACTATCATTACTCATCATTTGTTCCAAATGAGGGACAGTTGGGAGGCATGAAATGGGAACACTTCTTCCTCTAAGAGGGGATTTTTGGAAAAATATCCTTTCTTTTCCTGTTGAGTCTACAGGACAGGAAGAGAGAGAGAAAGAAAGAAAGTTACAGTTCTTTCACACTCCCCTAAAGACGTTGTCAAACTTAATATTAAGTGATAATTAATCCCCAGATAAGCCAAAAATATCTTCTGCAGGGAAAAATAATACTTCAGGGAACTAATCAATGAACACTCATGAGAGGCTGAATATGGAATAAAAACCTCTTTCAATCAACATATTGTTGCACTTCATTGCACTGTACTGGACGACACTCATCTCATGATATCCTTCATTGAAACACTAACACA
>NW_017309129.1:62558-68010 GCF_000935625.1 Nanorana parkeri | reverse complement strand
TTTAATAAAAAATTATTTAAAAAAAATAAAAAATTTAAACATTTATAAAAATCAAATAAAAAATATTTGAAAAAATTTGAAAAAAATAAAATAAACATTTTCGGTTTCGGCCTGACAATTTTTTTAAATTTCGGTTTCGTTTTTCAAATTTCTATTTCGGTGCACCTCTAATTGTAAGTGATTAACAAAACACAAGAGCGCTCACTCTAACTGTAATGACATTTCATTCTTTAAAAACATTTACAAAAATTCCTACTCACGAGATTTTACATCTAGACATGTACGGTGATCCTCTCGTCCCACACAAGCCCATCTGCCGTACACATCCGTCCCATCTACCGGTTCCCAATCCAGCGTCAAGTCCGTGCATTGTGTTAACTGGTTGAAGCCTTTCAGAGGCACGCCCCCTTCCTCAGAACCAATGCAAACAGTTGAAGTGATTTTTACCTTCTGAGACAGCCAATCGGGATCCTTATTTTGCTGCCAATCACCTGGAGTTTCCCAAATGTTATTCATTCACAATTGACAGATTTTTTAACCCCTTAGTGAATGTCACCAGTGCAATATATTTAGACACTATCGCACTTAGCTGGCGTGACACATTTCACTAATCTGCATTGGTGTTAGTTCATTTGAGTTGATCCATACATAACTCTGTGGCTGTCTTAAAGGAGAACTATGGGGGGGAGGGGGTGCTTTTCACTCAGCTCATAGTTCTAGCCGACCTGTGACAATGAGACTGTCACAGGTCGGCTTAGTAGATCGGGAGGTGAGTGAACACATACCGGCGTTCTCTCACCTCTCGATCCTGTCACGGCTCTCTGCCGTGACAGGGGAGGGGCTGGATTCCCCGCTCCGATCCTCCCGCGCTGACTGGTGGAATGGACAGGGGAGGGGGCGGGTACAGCTGGCTCTGCCTCTAGATAGGCAGAGCCAGCTGTCACTCATGCAGCTGGGCGGATCCAGACATAATTGTCGGGATCCGCTTCAGCTGTGGCGCCTCAGTATACCGCGAGCTGTAGCTCTCTATATACTGAGCTTAGGGTGACGGGAGGACGCTAGTTTGTGTCCTCCCGTTACCCTAAGGAGAACTGTGGGGAAAAGCCCTGACCCCATAGTTCTCCTTTAAGTATCTCTAGATTCAAAAAATTATGCGAACGGGAAGTGTACCGGATTTATTGCCTCAATAGCCTAACCCCCACATGCTCTCTGCAGTTACTTAGTGATATACAGAATAAGTAAAGGTAGAACTGAAGAGGGTTGGGGGGAATTGATTTTTCATCATGGAAGTTTGGTTAGCATCAATTAAATGATATAGGTCATACAATGTATTCCCACCTCCAGCTATTGAATATTTTAGAGATCTTTGTGAAGACGGCCGTGTTGTCCAGGTTCCAGAAGAGCAAAACATATTGCTTTCCTTCATTTTCCTGGTCTGGCAAATGGAGTGGTTGGATAGTCTTAAACTGGGTATTTCCAGTTAGGGGTCCTGCTGAAGCATCACATGTCTTCCAAAACAAGAGGAACATCTAGTGGCAGGTACCCGTTCTTGACCCACATTGCCTGCACACACTTTCTGAAGATTTGTGACATGATGAGCCTCACAGAAGTATGACTGCCCGTAACAACCAGTTTTCCAGTCTGGTTTCTAAAGTAGAGTAGAAGTCTGGAAGCCGCTATGAGCGACGGGGGGACATTTGAGATATTTCAATGAATGAGGCCCAGCACAGTCATCTATAGTTTCAGAAACAAATAACAAGCCACACATTTCTAGTATCCGCTCCGTATCTTGTCACAAAATCTCCTTTTACTTGTCTGATTTAGGTCTCAAGTATTTTGAAGCACGATATTGTAGACATGGAAGGGTCAGGCCTGGATTCCCCACAAGGCCACCGAGGCCCGGTCTCGGGGTGGCAGGGCGCAGAGGGGCGGCAGCGGTGTCCTTGTGAGGAAGTTGTTTCGTTTACATGTGAACTCGGCGATGTCGCCGAGATCACATGTAAACAGTGTGCAGCCTTCTCCCCTCCCCCCTGCACTTACCTCTCTCCTCTGGTTTCGTCCTCTGCCGCCGAATCTCTCCTCACTGCGGTGAGCAGAGCGGCCGGGTTAAAAGTAACCCCGTATAAATTTAAATTTAAAAAAAGAAATAATTAAATAAAAAGTGATAAAAAAGTTAAAAAAGAAAGAAAGAAACAGTAAAAAATATTGACACTAAACCCGCCGCCCTGCCATCTGGTTGCCATTCTCCATTGATGGAAAGGGGGGGTGTCGGCGGGCAGGGGGCGCATCGCAGAACCTGGCTTTGGGGCGGCAGGGAGAGTAAATCCGGCCCTGGGTGAAATACCATTAGGTATGAACAAACATTGGTGTTTCCGGGTGAAAATAAATGCAACATTTTATGTTAAAGAGAACAGTCGCTATATAAAGTCTTCAGTTATAAAAAATAAGGGATTCTGATTCTGTCTTATTTTATGTAATTTTCGAAGGATTTTTCAGAATCAAACATTGTATTACTGATTCTGGGAGAATTACCAAAGCTCTCCCACCGAGCCCTGGCCTATGGCAGAGTAGATGTATGACAATTCCAAATGGTTGTCAAAGGGCTCAAACTTCAGTTCTTTTTTTATATTCTTTAAATGCAACGCACCACTTTATACATACACTCCTTTATAAAAGGCGAGAAATATCGAATACTCTCTGATTACACATGTCCCTTCGCTTTTATCTACAATGCAACACACTAAAGACACTTGGCATTCCGTAGGGATTAAATTTAATCTTACTTCAACCACCACCTCAATGAGATCATTTTTATACACACCTCTCCTTCCTGCTACACTTAACCGATATGCTGCCCACCCGTGGTCAGACCACTCCCTTTTTCGCTTCAACGATATAATTCACAAAGTGGATAGGACTTTATTGGCCTTTCCGAACCTACAAACTCATTTTCATTTACCAACTAGATCCCTCTTTACATTTCTTCACATTAAACATTTTGCATACACAATCTCCCCCCGTCACTTATTTTCTCGCCATTAACACCATTCGAAAAAAAATGTGTTTAGAAGGACCTACTCGTAAACACTTGATAGCAGATATTAACAAATTACTTAAAGGAGAACTATGGGGTCAGGGCTTTTCCCCATAGTTCTCCTTAGGGTAACGGGAGGACACAAACTAGCGTCCTCCCGTCACCCTAAGCTCAGTATATAGGGAGCTACAGCTCGCGGTATACTGGGACGCCGCAGCCGTAGCGGATCCCGACATCGATGTCGAGAAATCCGCCCAGCTGCGTGAGTAACTATCTAGAGGCAGAGCCAGCTGTACCCGCCCCCTCCCCCGTCCGTTCCGCCAGTCAGCGCTGGCGGGTCGGAGCAGGGAGAGGGTAATCCAGCCCCTCCCCTGTCACGTGACAGGATCGAGAGGTGAGCGAACCAGGTATGTGTTCGCTCACTTCCCGATCTACTGAGCCGACCTGTGACAGTCTCATTGTCACAGGTCGGCTAGAACTATGAGGTGAGTGAAAAGCACCCCCCTCATAGTTCTCCTTAATTTGATTTGCGTTACACCTTTTTCGAAGCATAATTATATGTGTAGATGGGAGAGAGCTTTAGGCCGAACATTGGACACGGAGGAATGGGAGAAGATCTGGATTAACGCTAGTGAGACTTCCATTTGTACTCTATACCAGGAAAATCAGTACAAAATTCTCTACCACTGGTATCGCACCCCAGAATTGCTAAACCGTATGAACCCTTCGCTACCATTAGTATGTTGGAGATGCTTGACCTCAAGGGGCAGTTTGCTCCATATGTTCTGGGAATGTCCTAAGATATGGCCCTTTTGGAAGTATATAACGACGTTGCTCCAAAAACTAGTTGATCAGATTATACCAGATGACCCTGTGCACTTGCTCCTAGGCCTCCCCATCCCACACTTTCCGAAACCTACTACTAAACTTGTCAAACATGTTCTCACCGCAGCAAGATGCCTTATAGCTTTAAAATGGCGACAAGTTACCCCCCACGTCCCACGTAGAACTGGTGCGAAGGATCCATGATATTTACAACTTGGAATACCTAACGGCCCGATTACACAATACTATGTATGAATTCGAACAGGTGTGGTCCCCGTGGCAATCACTTGAAAACACCAATGGCGATGCCTTGCTCTCCGACGTTTTATCACTCCCCGTGAACACGACATAAGATGCACTCTCTATACTCCCCTTCTTCCTTTTTTTCCTCCCCTTTTTCTTTTCATTATATTATTGTTAAATTATTGTTTAAACCAGTTAGGTATATGTTTTATGATGATTTAATTGCTTTTCAACTATTGTTATAGTTGACCTATATCTTTATACCAACACCAAAACCTGAATAAAAACTTAAATTACTAAAAATACTCTCTGATTTGGGTCACCTAATCAAAAGTACCTCAGGGCTGGAGTACATCTATTACCAGTACCCGGCCAATGTGTGTGTCTATAATTTTATATTTTACTTGTTCTGTTCTTACATTGTAAATATGTTTTTAATCATTCCCTTTAACCACCCACCAATATGGATTTTTAGTTCTTCAAACTACTGCACATGTCCCATCGCACTCCTGAACGGTAGATCTCCTCGAAGTGAGTGCAGCAGTGACAAGGTGTCACGCTTATGGGGAATTTCTAAATGGTGGATCTCAACTGCGGAGGGGTTTCCCTATGGAGCCAATCAGATACGAATCTCAGGCGTCACTCGCAATCTTAACGGCGAGTTTGAGATTCTACCATCATAGTCAGGCAAATAATATTAGTAGTGACAGCACTATTACTTCATAGGCTGTAAGCAATCAGTGGTTAAGGTGCAGGTAAATAGCTCAATGCAGATGACACTGGTGTATTAGCAAGACTCTGGCATCAATCGAGGTACACAGTCTATGTAAGAAGCAGACACAGTCTCAATGAGGCAACACTCCAAAGGGAGTAGTACTTGCAGTTCTGTATACAGAGGGTGGTATTGAAGTCCAGCAGAGAGGTCCCAGTCTTGGTTGTCAGCAGTGTGGTATCCAGGTTCAGGAGGCAGCAGGCGTTCTGACCTCAATAACGGAACGCCATGCTGCCTCGCTCGTCTCCTTAAATAGTGTCAGGAATTAAGGGAGGGACCGCTGATCGGCCCGATCGACTTCCGCGTTCCACCGTGGAACGCAGCCGCCCACTCACAAGCCGGAACTCGTGCCGCTTCTGCGTTCCACGGTGGAACGCAGAGGGGCCGCGGCGGAGACTGGAGCAAGCGGACTTACGGCGTTACACAAGGCACCACAATATCAGCAATATACACTGAGTGGCCAGATTATTATATACACTGAGTGGCCGGATTATTATATACACTGAGTGGCCGGATTATTATATACACTGAGTGGCCGGATTATTATATACACTGAGTGGCCGGATTATTATATACAC
>NW_017309129.1:44924-54729 GCF_000935625.1 Nanorana parkeri | reverse complement strand
GTGCTGAAAGCCGAAGCTGGCCGAGCGGCGGCCGAGTCTCCCGCTCCCGGCAGCCAAGGAGAGAAACAGAGCTGTGTCTTTTTTTCTTTATTCTGACACGAGCATGTCAGAATAGACGGAGCCAGCTGTGATATTACGGCTGGCTCTGGCCACTTGCAGAGAGATCAGCGTCCCTGGTTACCTGCTAACCAGGGACACTGATCTCCAAACAGCTAACTCTCCCTTTTGAAAAAGTCTTTAGGACGAAACACGTAAAGGGAGTGCTTTGTTTCCTCGCTGACACCCTGGGAATAGGTTCTACACAGGTTGCATATGCTGTTTTACCAACGGAAGTTTGTAAGTGCAATCATTTTAAAACTTTTTAAATAAAGGATCTTGCATCTGCACTTAAATCCCCCCTTCTGTCCCCCCCTCGTTTTCCTGGCTGATCTCTCCGGAGGGTTCTCCATCCACAACTGGAGGCTGTCCACACACCGCCGCTGAGAGGAAGTGCAGCCCGACGGCAGGAGAGGGGAGAGAGACTATTATAGAAGTATTTTTCCCTCTGCGGACTCATCAATGGAACTACAAGTAAAAGACACTTTATTTCCAACGCTGTTTGGAGGACAATAGATTCTTGCTGCCCATAATCCCCGTTTATATACCTCTATATACACTTTATTATATTCATTTTATATCAGTAGATGTGGTTTTATAAGAAATTTTGCATACTGGTTTGTAGCCTTTGACTGTTTATACAAGCGATTTTTATTATATTTTTATCTTCATTTTAATTTTAATTTTTGATTGCCAGACGGAATAATTCACTCGTTTAAGCCATTTTCAACTAGATTTTATAACTTTTTTTCACACGATAAATTATATATTTATTCATTTAGTTATATATTCACAATCACCATTGTTAACCCAATATTAATAATTATTTAGGTACACACCCATTTCCTTTTTTTTTTACATTTATTTCAGTATACAGTCGCAATAAGGATTTGATCACTGGCACTGTATTAAGTTTGTGATATTTCACCTTTTACACAATTTAGAGACCAATTAAAAAGGTGGATCATACACAACCAAGCGCAGCACACCGGCCTACACTAACTCTCCCTGGCGCCCCGGGAGTCTCCTGCTCCCGGCCACCAAGGAGAGAAACACTGCTGTGTCTTTTTTTTCTTTATTCTGACACGAGCGATGTCAGAATCGAAAAACCCACCCTCTGCTACTCCCCATCCTCTATGTTCCCCATCAGGTCCATCAGCAGAGGGCAGGTACAATGATAGTTTACTATTGGCTATTGCAAATTGAAATAGCCAATAGTAATGTACCAATGCTTTTCAATGGGACAATTTCTTTTTTTTTTCTATTCTGACATCGCTCGTGTCAGAATAAAGAAAAAAAGACACAGCAGTGTTTCTCTCCTGGGCGGCCGGGAGCGGGAGGCAGCAGAGTCGCCGGACAATAGGAAACTATTGGGCGGAGCTAGCTGTCACTGCTAGCTCCGCACAATCGTTTTCTATTGCCTTTTTTAACTTTTTTCACTCTTTTGCTGTTCTGCTTGGTATCTCTGAGGGACCGAGCAAAACAGCCGAGCCGAATGCCGCTCAGCGGCATTCAGCTATTCACTCACTGCTGTTCGGCATCTTTAGGAATAGCCCGAACAGCAGTGAGTAGCCTGCCGGAGGTTCGGCTCAGCCATTCCAGATGTTGGATCGGCTGAGTCGAACTCCTTCTGCACTTTGGGTCGGCCGAACATGCTGAGCATGTTCGACCGACCCGAAGGCACACGAAGCAAGCCAATGAACGGCTGATTTCAGCCGATGTACGGCTGAAATCAGCCGTACCAGCCTGAAGTAAATAGCTCACTTCACTTCAGGTCGGTGATTCACTCGGATGCCTACGGCAGCTTAGTGAATAGACCCCTAAGACTTTACTCTAATATTAATTAAAAGCAAAGTAATCAGCCTTTATGTGATAGAGAAGAGTAATCAGAAAGCTGAAATCTTAATTTTCTTGGAAACAGCCTAAAAACCTTTTGACCTTGATATCACTTTAGAACCTAATTGTGTATGCTTCTCCTAACTTTTTCTCTCTTTGTAGCCCTGTGCCCCCACATTTTATCATGTATTATTAATTTCTACTCAAAAATGCCTTAACATACCCTGAAATTGCTGCTTCTTGCACTCTCACTCCAGAGCTTTGTGCTGGTATAGTTGTGAACCAGCCAAACCCCTCATCCTACGCATTCTCACACAGACTTGTATTGTAACGAAAGAGAGGTGGTGTGTCAGAACAGTTCTGCTACTTATTAATTAACACAAGGAGCAATAGGTCTAACTTTGGTGCCTATTGGACTACACAGTCAGATTTAGATACCCTTCACAGCTGCTGAAACATTGAATTGGAGGTAAGATTATGAAAATGGAGGTGTTTGATATGATGTCTATCTGATGGAATATCTATTTCTGTGACGGAAATTGGGATGCCAGCTGAACTGGTATTGTACCACAGAGCAAAGCACATCTAGCTGTTAATGTGAAAGTCAGAACAAAATACATTCATTAAAAGATATTAAAAATATTTTTTTTTATGTTTTTGTCCAATTAACTGATACATACTGAAATTTGTCCTGGACATCTAGGTATCAATTACTTTTGTTCACAAAAGGGTTAAACAAAGAGTGCCAGATTACCCCGGACAATGTCAACAAATGTTTTCTATTTAACTGTTCTTTTTTGGGTGTGCTTGCCTGACCATGCTTTTGCTATGTTTATTGTTGTACCTTCATTGTTATACTGTATATTTAATATATTGAACAAAATATATTAGGTCTGTGGAGATTTAAGGAAAAAATAAACTCAGTTAAAGTAATATTCTCTTTATGGAAAACACAAAAAAAGTTTCTCCTCTAGGCATTGAAGTCAAACGATGGTGACTATGCTATTTGTGTTATTTGAAAAACTTAGCACTACAATTCTCTACATGTTTCTGTTAGCAATATGACTATTGGAGAATATTAAATAAATGTTTACATTATAGTTACACTTTATTTGATATTTAATAAGTTCATTAACATATCATATCTTTACAATTTACCCGCAAAGTAAAGTAAAACATTGTCTTGCTTAGGCTAATTTAATTTTTAAATGTGTCTTCTAAAGCAAAGTTTAGGATAGCACACTTGTGACAGTAACCAGGGCAGACTAGGGTAAGTAGTACCTCTGAAAATATTATAACAAATATGAGTATGGCTACAACAGTTAGTAAACTAAAGTTATTTTGGAACAACAATTGTATATATTAATGGAAAAGGTGGTTAGCAATAGTTCATCTTGTTTGACTGATGGGAAATATTGTAACAGGCTTTGCTGCAATGTTTCTTATCAATCAATAAAAAAATAAACAATCAGAGCAAGGAAACTGGCACATTGGATTCTACATAATGTAATTTTTTTGTAGTTTACTCCCCTAAATGTAATTTTGAGTATGTAATTTATGATATAGAGGCAAACTGAAAAGCCTAGAGAAAGGCTTATGCAGAAATATGTCTTAACAACAGTTCCATGGTTTTAATTAGCTAAATACATGGATTTCAGTTCACATGCTAATTGATTTTATGTGAGATGCTGCTTTGAAGAAACTTCTACACTGACATGGTCTGTTGAAACCTTTTGTACCAGGTAATGTATACAGTGTATATGCATGTAAATGCAACAGTATAGGGAAATTGCGCTATCAAGTGTGTACACATCTGCTGGTACACCATCACTGTAGTGGGCAGAAAGGGTAGAAGCAGAGATCTTCTGTATTTTCAGCTTTTTGCTGAGGAAGAAGAATCTTGTCTTATTTTGCCTGGAGTCATTTACAACAGTAGGAAGATATGTGACCATTGTTGTGCATGCTATGTTATACAAACTGTGACATTGGGGAACTCACAGAGCACTCGCACAGGTTTCTTTAAGGGCTTCCTTGCCCACTTTTATTAAATAAACATTCACAAAACGATGTGATTACCCTCGCAGGGGTTCTTTATAACAGAAATTCAGGCACATCCAGCCTCCTGTCTTTGCATTCACAGCACTGCTGCTCCGGCCTCAGGCCACTGTCTGTTCCTCCAGGCGGTCTCGTGCTAACCTGCACAATAGGTCTCACACCCCCCGCAGCTCCCTGCTGCACTGGCCTCCACTCTGACTCCTGGGTGGCATTTTCCTGACTCACAGGTGGGGCCCTGAACACATCCCAGCACCCTCCTCATGACGGATGCACACAGGTGCACAATCAGGTGCTGGCTGCCACTAAAGCATGGACCCAGGAATGGAGATTTCCTCCCACACAGAGCTCTAAGAAATCTCCTGGCTCCAGGATCCCAACTAGAATCCAGAAAACAAGGAAAGGACCAAAAAGGCAGTTCTCTCCTGGTACATGTACTTTCTTCCTGGAGCCACTCAGCCCCTCTGGCTGAGAATCCTGGGTCACTTTGAGGCCACCTAACACTGTGGTATTGCCACGCAATGCCACAACCCATACTTAAAGCCCTCTTGATTTGTGGGTACCAGACTGTATGCTTACTGTGCTAATAACTCTCAGTCAATGGGGCAAGCTATTTTTTAATTTTTATTAAAAACCATGCAAAAGGAGAACAAAGGGCAGACTAATGGATTGAACTATGGATTAAGTTATATATAATGTATGCACTGTTTGTGAATTCGTGTGATTCAAAGTGGATGTCAAACTGTCAAAGGGGTCTTTCCCTTCTGAGATGATACATACTGCAACCATGAAATTTTCTTTCATGGCTTGTTTAGGAAAATACTGTGCTGAAGCAGTTCAGTTAGATAATATGGCCAAACATATTATGCTCATACAAACATGCATGTCTAGAGTTTATGGAAAAACAGTTATTAAAAATTATAAAATGCATTTAAAATAAACATACATAGACAACTGCATAATCAAAACATGTATGTGAAGCTTCTCATTTATTTAAGTCAGTATATAGCTAGTAGCAGTTAATCACATTCAATTAGACTTGACCTGTAATGTTGACGTATGTTGAGGGAATCCCCCTAATAGATGGGCGGAAATAGAAAACCTCTGGATCTCACCACTACATTTAAATTTCCTCTTATGGCCTAACCTACAGGCTGCTCATGTACCTTCGCTTTTATCTACAATGCAACACACTAAAGATATATGGCATTCCATAGGGACTAAACTTAACCTTACATTAACTACTATCTCAATGAGATCATTTTTATACACACCCCTCCTTCCCGCTACACTTAATCGATATACTGCCCGCCCGTGGTCAGAGCAGTCCCTTTTTCGCTTTAACGACATAATTCATAAAGTTGATAGGACTTTATTGCCCTTTCCGAATCTACAAACTGATTTTAATTTACAAACTAGATCCCTTTTTACATTTCTTCAGATTAAACATTTTGCATATACAATCTCCCCGTCACTTATTTTCCCGCCATTAACATCATTCGAAATAATGTGTTTAGAAGGACCTACTCGCAAACATTTGATAGCAGACATTTACAAAATACTTAATTTGAATTGCGTTACACCTTTCCCGAAGCATAACTATATGTGTAGATGGGAGAGAGCTTTAGGCCGAACATTGGAGAGGGAGGAATGGGAGAAGATTTGGATTAATCCTAGAAAGACTTCCATCTGTACTTTATACCAGGAAAATCAGTACAAAATTCTTTACCACTGGTATTGCACCCCAGAATTCCTGAAATCGCATGAATCCTTCGCTCCCATCAGTATGTTGGAGATGCTTGATCTCAAGGGGCAGTTTATTCCATATATTCTGGGAATGTCCTAAGATATGGCCCTTTTGGAAATATATAACGACGCTGCTCCAAAAACTAGTAGATCGGACTATACCAGAGGACCCTATACATTTGCTTTTAGGGCTCCCCATTCCACACTTCCCGAAACCTATTACTAAACTTGTCAACCATGTTCTCACTGCAGCAAGATGCCTTATAGCATTAAAATGGCGACAAGTTACTTCCCCGTCCCACGTAGAACTGGTGCGAAGGATCCATGAAATTTACAATTTTGAATACCTAACGGCCCGATTACACAATACTATCCATGAATTCGAACAGGTGTGGTCCCCGTGGCAATCACTTGAAAACACCAATGGCGATGCCTTGCTCTCCGACGTTTTATCACTCCCCGTGAACACGACATAAGATGCACTCTCTATACTCCCCTTCTTCCTTTTTTTCCTCCCCTTTTTCTTTTCATTATATTATTGTTAAATTATTGTTTAAACCAGTTAGGTATATGTTTTATGATGATTTAATTGCTTTTCAACTATTGTTATAGTTGACCTATATCTTTATACCAACACCAAAACCTGAATAAAAACTTAAATTACTAAAAATACTCTCTGATTTGGGTCACCTAATCAAAAGTACCTCAGGGCTGGAGTACATCTATTACCAGTACCCGGCCAATGTGTGTGTCTATAATTTTATATTTTACTTGTTCTGTTCTTACATTGTAAATATGTTTTTAATCATTCCCTTTAACCACCCACCAATATGGATTTTTAGTTCTTCAAACTACTGCACATGTCCCATCGCACTCCTGAACGGTAGATCTCCTCGAAGTGAGTGCAGCAGTGACAAGGTGTCACGCTTATGGGGAATTTCTAAATGGTGGATCTCAACTGCGGAGGGGTTTCCCTATGGAGCCAATCAGATACGAATCTCAGGCGTCACTCGCAATCTTAACGGCGAGTTTGAGATTCTACCATCATAGTCAGGCAAATAATATTAGTAGTGACAGCACTATTACTTCATAGGCTGTAAGCAATCAGTGGTTAAGGTGCAGGTAAATAGCTCAATGCAGATGACACTGGTGTATTAGCAAGACTCTGGCATCAATCGAGGTACACAGTCTATGTAAGAAGCAGACACAGTCTCAATGAGGCAACACTCCAAAGGGAGTAGTACTTGCAGTTCTGTATACAGAGGGTGGTATTGAAGTCCAGCAGAGAGGTCCCAGTCTTGGTTGTCAGCAGTGTGGTATCCAGGTTCAGGAGGCAGCAGGCGTTCTGACCTCAATAACGGAACGCCATGCTGCCTCGCTCGTCTCCTTAAATAGTGTCAGGAATTAAGGGAGGGACCGCTGATCGGCCCGATCGACTTCCGCGTTCCACCGTGGAACGCAGCCGCCCACTCACAAGCCGGAACTCGTGCCGCTTCTGCGTTCCACGGTGGAACGCAGAGGGGCCGCGGCGGAGACTGGAGCAAGCGGACTTACGGCGTTACACAAGGCACCACAATATCATGTCTGAACGTGCGAATTGTGGCCGTCAGCGACTAGTCAATGTTAGGGCAGAACGGGGGAGGGGCAAGACTGGTACAAGACAACAGAAGGGCAACAGCGCCGTGTCAGATTCCTCGCATCACCTTTCATCATCTCGTGGAGTCACGAGGCGGCCCAACGAAGTACTGATGTGGTGGTCATAATAATCTGCCCACTCAGTGTATAGAAACGTCACTGGCACACCAACTGTGATATATTTTCATCTTTTATTGATGCAAGTGGAACATATCACAAAGCATACAACGTTTTGGTACAACAGCAGGTCCCTTCATCAGACCATCTATGTGATATCAAGTGAAGACGAACAACCATAAATACACCAGTGTGAGTTAGCAAACCAATAAAAGATCACTCACCCACCACCATGGCACCACTGAGACATCATGGGGGTGGAGAGTGATCTGCAAATTTGAAAGATGAGGTCGTGTTGGGTAAAATTATGTCAAGACTTAAAATTGTTCTCATGAAACGGAAAAAAAAAACTACAGTAGCCAAAATTGCTCATACGCAACATTTTTAAAGCCTTTGCTGCTCATCAGGTTAGAGTTAACAGGGAGTGATGGCGCTAAAATGATTGTTCTCAGTCTGACACGGTGACCTGTAACATGTGTGGTGCAATCGTCATTTTCTCACTTAGACGTTTTCTCACCAGATGCGTGTTTTCATTTGTATGTGCGTGTATGCTGGGGTGGAGGGCTTTAATAAATAAGTATATATATATATATAATTTTTTTTATGCCAAAATAATTTATGTCACTTTTTTACACTTAAATGTATTGATATCAAATAGGGGGCTAACAAGAGCAGCGGAGCTGGGGATAGCCAGCAGTGGTGATGGAGGTAAGGGGCACACTATTTGGCAGCATACAAGTGATCAGGCGGATTCTTCAGCTGCCCAAACACTAAGAACAAAATACATATTCAGAAATTGTGCTCCCCTATGCCTGAAAGCAATCTTTAGCTGGCTACAAACTACAGCCCTCCACTGCCCCCCTCCTTGGCCAATGAATACAATTCTTGATAGGCCAATGAAAAAAAAGAACTAGAAGAAAAAATGGTGTGGGGTTCCCCTTAAAATTCCAGCTAGACCCTTATCTAGGTATGCAGTCTCTGTGGCTAGAAAAGGGAGTTCAGTGAATGTTGAGGAACAAGGGCCTCTTCCCCTCATACTGTTTCCCAAAAAAGGTTGTAAGGGTTTGCCTATAGGACTCTGGAAGCCCTTCTATACTAAGGACCCCACAGATATCTGCCCTCTTCCAGGGGAATGAGTAAAGCAGTAATGTATATACAGGCACAAGGTTCCCAGGTGATGTCATTGACCTGAGTACCAGTGGGTGTATATAAAGTTCCCCTGAAACTGCTAATGGTGAAGTGTTGTAGCAGTGGCCATCTGATCTGAATAGACACCCGACTCTCTTAAAGGGGTAAAGTATAATTCAAGTCAAAACTTTTTATATTTGGATAAAATAGTGATTAGCTAGAACCCCCTGACTGTGTCTCGAGTTAGGGAGACTCACTCTCTAATTGTCCTGTTTTGCAATATCTCCAGAGGGGGAAATGGAGGGTAAAGCTATAAATCCGTACTTCCTACCAGAACATGCATAGAGGGGAAACCTTCCTCCTCCCCCCCCACATTTCTGAGATGAGAAAGAGGGACACCTTCCTGCTCAATGTGTTTAGGCAATGGACTCACCCCCTCTGCCACATCCCCAGTAACACGGGCCATTAAGAATTTATATGCCAAAATTAGTTGGTTGAACCCCGAATTGTTTTTTTTTTTTCAACTTTATACTGCAAAATAGCAAACAGGATAAGATCTTCCTGACATTGAAAAGATATCTTCCCACTTCCTGTTGTGTCTAAAGGACAGGAAATTAAAGAACATCTAAGTAATGACACACAGATAGCAATAATAATAATAATAATTAAACTGACAGTTCTTTTTTCCTCCCCTAATCTATCCTAAATCAAATATATATACACAATACTTTTCCCAAGCTTAAACTAATGGCAAGGTATAAAACATTGCAAACATTTTTTATAGTAAGTGATAATCAGTCCCAAGATATGCAACAATTATCCTGCGCAAGGAAAAATAAAACTTTGGGGAAATAACCAATGCACATGAGAGGCTGCATACTAGAATAAAAACCTCTTATAATCAACATATTGTTGCACTCCGGTGCAGTATACTGGAAGACACTCATCTCATGATATCTTTTATTATCAATAATAATGTCAAGACAAAAGGAACAATTTTTAGTATAATTATTATTATTATTTCATGTAAAATATAAACTAATCTTAATATAAAGGTAATGTGTTTAATTTTCTTTTGTCTCTCAGTAATTATTTCTTTTAAGAATAAAATGGCTTCATGTAACTTTGAATTTGCATTGTTTAATTTTATGGATTGTCATACAGTTATTATTATTATTATTAATATTATTATACA
>NW_017309129.1:28672-44796 GCF_000935625.1 Nanorana parkeri | reverse complement strand
ATTATTATTAATATTATTATGTTATGATAAAAATAAACTAAGCAGTAAAAAGTAAAGGTAAATTTAGGCACTTTGTTTCATTTTCCAGCTATTTTTATAATACTGAAAGACAGCCTGCTGTAATAATGTATTTCTCAGAATAACATACCTTCAGGTAACTCTTACTATTCTAATAAGGAATTGCTCAATTTTATGGATTGTCCTCAGCTTTCTGGTTTTCTTCCTGACCTCTTAGAGGGCACTGATAGTCTAAAGCTGTGAATAAGCTTACAAGAGGGGGGAGTAATGACTTCATCAGTATGCTGCTGTTGCTCCTTTATTGTCCTATACACCGAGCGGCCAGATTATTATGACCCCCCCCCTAATTGGCCTACAAACGTCAGGTGGTCATAATAATCTGGCCACTCAGTGTATAGTGAGGGGAGAAGAGAGTAACTCAGTGTATAGTGAGGGGAGAAGAGAGTAACTCAGTGTATAGTGAGGGGAGAAGAGAGTAAAGGAGAGGAGATAGTGAGACAGTAAGGCAACCTCTAGTAATAGTCACTCATCAGATGGTTGAGTATCATTATCACAATTCCAGGTAGAGAAGGTCATTCAGCCATTCACATACAGGGTCTTGCAGCCACAAAGCTAAGATGGGACATATATTCAAGGGAAATAATTGAGATCCTGAGTTTTCATCTACATGGGATTACCGGCAGGGAGGTCTGTATGTGTCAGAGAATATTCTCCATAGGTCTATAGATTACACTCATTTCTCATAAATGCCTAAAACTTCAATTTTCAACACTAATGGCTTTCATCCAGAATTCTATTATGTAAGGTTTAAAGTTTCTCCTATTATCTATGTACCAGGCAATGAGAAATATTAGCATGATTGTTCTCACATGTTCATACACATCTACGTGATATCACATATGATGACTTTATATGAACCAATGATTTTTCTTCATCACAGCGTGGAGTAATTAATATGTACACCGGGAACCAAAGCACTGTCACAGAATTCATTCTTCTTGGACTCTCCTCGGATCCTTTAGTACAAATTGTTCTGTTCCACATTTTCCTTATAATCTACATGATAGCACTGTCCGGGAACATTCTCCTCATGGTGGCTGTGAGGACCGACAAGCGTCTGCACACCTCCATGTACATCTTCTTGTGTAGTCTGTCCTTCTTGGACATCTGCTACACCTCCTCCATTGTACCCAACACTTTAGTACATTTTCTGTTAGTGAAAAAGACTATTTCATTCATTGGCTGTGCCGTCCAGTTCTTCTTTTCACTGTTCTTGGGGGTGACTGAGTGTCTTCTTCTGGCATTCATGTCCTATGACCGTTACGTTGCCATTTGTAGTCCTCTACATTACAATATGATCATGACTATAAGGGTCTCTTTGATGATGATCAGCATGTCATGGGTGACTGGCTCCATTGTTTCATCTATTGATACATGTTTTACATTCACTTTAACGTTCTGTGGCCCTAACACCATCAACCATTTTTTCTGTGAGCTCCCTCTAATGCTTAAGCTCTCATGCAGTGACATCTCCACAGTCAACATCTTAAAAATGGTGGGCACAGCCATCGTGCTTATCATTCCACTTTCACTGATCCTCATTTCATACATCCGAATCATAGCCGCTGTCATGACAATACGTGCAGGAAAGAACAAAGCCTTTTCCACCTGTATTTCCCACCTTGTGGTGGTGGTCATCTTCTATGGGACGGCCATGTTCATGTACGGTAGACCTGAGCATTCAGTGACAGCGGACACAGACAAAAGGGTGGCAGTATTTTACACGATGATCACTCCGATGCTGAACCCCCTGATCTACAGCTTGAGAAACAAAGATGTTCAGAGAGCAATGAGCAGGCTCTTAGTAGTAGTTTTTCTATCACAAAATGACAACCAAAGTAATATTATAATATTGAACGTATAAACTGGAATTTTGAGCGGATTGCCCCAGGTAGAAATTTGTGTAGTTTTGAAACTCTGTAACATTTGGCCTTTTATTCTTTTGCCCTCCATGATGTCTTACAATTGACCTAAGCTATCATTAAGTTCTTCCGCATTGCAAACTAGTTAGCAGTGGTGGTGTGGTTTGGTACACCCATATTAAATATGTAAGACCAGTGTACGTAGCTCCAGTTGCCATTGTCATTGTGTTTGCAGGGAGAGAAAGGATGAGGCAAAAAGCAGAAAAATAACCTTCTGTTACAGAAATGTTTGTCTGCCCTAAGCAAAAGGATCCGGACGCAATCTGTCAATAGGAAATATGAATGGCCATTAGATATAAGATCTATGATACACAAAGGAAGGTCTTGTCAGCGTTAGACCCAATCTCTTCCCAATCCTCCATGGACAATGTCCGACCCAAAGCGTATATTTATGTTTAGGAAAGGGGTCAGTCTGAATCGAGTTGAGGAGTCTATAAATATCAGAGGTAAGACGTTTACGGATAAGACCTTCCAAACATATGCTCTCGAAGTTAATTTAGAAAAAGGCGGTGGAGACAGAATATGCGTAGTGTTTAATGTGAAGATCTGTAAAAAGGGATCTAGGCGGAAGTTTAAATCTACCGTGTAAATCTGCAAAGGGCAAAAGAGTCCTTTCAGTCTATTGTATAATATCTGTAAAGCTGAATAAAGAACTATTAAACCATGGGCGAGAGTCAGGATTTTCAGCTCTAAATATTTGTTTTGCTGAGGGAGGTCGCATGTTCAATCTGCACATTCTTTAGTCATCATATTCTACTGAGAGTTCCACTCCCTGCATTTCACAGATACATAGTTATTATGTTTTGTTAATATTTGTAATAATAACCTCTGGAGTTCATTGCATAGTGTTATATTTGCTGGTCAATTGCATTGCATATTTTTAATCATATTATTTATTGTCACCAAGAATATTTCGATCACTGATTTTATAGTTAATATATATCGTATTTTGCGCTCCATAAGGCGCACCTGACCATAAGACGCAGTCTGTGTACCTGTGTACTGTGTAGTTCCTGACAGCTGAGACAGGTAGTACTGTGATTACAGCGCCACGGTCTCAGTGATCACACAGAGCAGACGAGGAACGGACGTTCTTCGTCTGCTCTACTGGCTCTATGGTGACCTCCTATGCCGTGGTCACGGGTCCCCCAGAGGAGCGGGGGACCCCGAAAACCACGGCGGGGGCGGACAGGATCGCCGCTGCTCCTTTCATACAAGTGATCTAATCAGATCACTTGTATGAAAACGAGCGGCGGCTCCACGCTATACATTTAGCTCTGCTTGTCAGGAGCAGGGCTAAATGTACAAAAAAAACTGCTCGCCCGGCGCCCGAAACTGCATGTCCCAGGCGTCGGGCGATAGTGTACCCAGGGGTGTGGAATCCCTGTCAGCCCTGCTGCCTCAGCTCTCACACATTCGCTCCATAAGACGCACAGACATTTTTGCCCGCCTTTTGGGGAGCGAAAAAGTGCGTCTTATGGAGCGAAAAATTTATTGCACAATATTCTTTGTATTTCGTCTTCAAATCAGCACATAGAAAGAATGCCTCCGGAATGTCATATTGCATTTCATTTTGTTCATTAAAAAAATGGCAGCGACTGCAGATTGAAACAAAACAAAAGCTTATTTTTTATTAATTATTTAGAAACATGAGGGGTGGGTAGAAAAGAACAAAACAAGCCGTCTCCAAACAATGTAAACTTGCAAACAATCTGCTGATAACATCAATAAGTGAACAAATTTAACAGCGCTGAAAAAACCACCTCCCACCCATGTTCATGTTCCCAATATATGTACAGGGTTAGTGTGCTGCTAATATGTTGCGCTCAGTCTGAATGTGAACAAATAAACTAATGAAAATCATGATGATGATTTTATTCATGACATAACATGAGTGAAGTCAAATGGATAATGTCTCCGTGCAACAAACCCTAAATTGTAAAACTAAACACACGTGGAATCAAATTGTATATAAATCTTGCTGTCTGTGTCCTAACCCCAATAGGTGTGCGAATGTGAATATTAGGGATTCACTGATACCACTTTTTTAGGACCGAGTACGAGTACCGATACTTTTGATCAAGTACTCGCAGATACCAATTACCGATACTTTTTCTTAAAGGGACAGGTCACATTTTTTCTAAAGCAATACAAACTAATGCTTTAAGGTCACTTTCTTAATAATATGATTCATGAGATGACGAGGGAGCATGACGCCGGCTTCCCGGCCAATCAGAATGCCGGGCGCTGCGTCATTCTGAGGGAGCATGACGCTGCTTCCTGGAGCCGTTTCCTGGCCAATCAGGAAACCGGGCAGCGTGTAATGATGCGCTGCCCGGCTTCCTGATACAGGAAGTACTCGTGCTAGGTATTGGAGCATTTGGGCGAGTACGAGTACTCACCCAAATACTCGGTACCGATACCGATACTAGTGAATAAAATAATACGAATCCGTGCTTCCACTCCAATTAATACAATGCTACAAATCTAATACTGGTGTAAAACATATAAGTGGTATAACAATAAACAAGTGCATCAGAAAGTGGTTAGCTGAGGTGACACAATATCCCTCTGCTCCAAATATATAAGTCCAAAATAACCGCAACAAAAAGTCTCAGGAAGAGAGAAAAAAATGGATTTACTTTCCTTTCTTAGAAGGCGTCGATATGTTCAGTCTATGTTCATACTGAGCAACGATGATAATCAAAACAGCGATCTGTTATTTTCCTAGTGATCGGCCGCCTCTTCAGTCCCACATGGATGGGCTAGCCGAGTACAACTTGCCCCCTTCCTGTTCAGTCAGATCACACCACGCCGTGTCAACGGCGGTTTCCCCTATGATGTCTCAAAGGTAAAAGGTGTGGAGAAAAGGTGGAGAGCGCCTAAGTGCAGTAAAAAATGTTTATTTTTCCACGACACACAAAGAAAACACTTACGAGATCGTAGAGATAAAATCACATGTAACGGAAGGATTCTCAGCTCTACGAGGCAAAGACAGGTCTCTCCCTTGACATGTTTCGTCGATTTGACTTCATCAAAAGGGAATGCTCTAAGGCAGTGGTTCTCAACCTTTCTAGTGCCGGGACCCCTTGGTAACATTTGCCAAGTTGTGGTGACCCCCCAACGGTAAAATGTAGGGATGACGCGGCTGTTGCATCGATATCTGGTGGCATGGCGGGAGAACTGACACTGCTGGGCTAGGAGAGGGCTGAAGAGGACATTCCCCTAGCACAGCAGAAATCACACAGTGACCCGCAGTTTGAGAACCACTGGTGTACGCCGTCAGAATAATAATTTTTTAAAAAACACCATAGGAATGCATAGCTAGATTCCGATTGGCTATTTCACTTTGCAATAGCCAATAGCAAACTAGCTACTGCACCCGCCCTCTGCTGCTGTCAATCACTAGAAGAGGACCTGATGGAGAACTGCAGGTCCCCCTCTGCTGATTGGCAGCAGCAGTGGGCGGGTGCAATAGCTACTTTGCTATTGGCTATTTGCTATTGGCTATTGCAAAGTGAAATAGCCAATCGGAATCTAGCTATGCATTCCTATGGCGGGTTTTTTTTTTCTGACTTACAGCGGGCCGCGGCTCCCGACGTCAGCGGGAAAAAAAAGATCGCAGGGAAAGGTTTACTCTGCTTGATCGAGCAGATTAAACCTTTCCGGGAGAAAGTGTTTCTCTCCCGGGCGGCCGGGAGCCGCTATCTAATCCTGGGTGACCCCTGGCAAATCATCATTCGACCTCCAACGGGGTCGCGACTCACAGGTTGAGAACCGCTGCTCTATGGAATAGTTCCTACTTTGTCCATAAATGAAGCCTGCAACGTTCCATTAAATGTGTCCCAGGCCATCTATTTCCACTCCAGACAACCAGCCCCCACCGTGCTCATCCTTTCAGCACGGTAGCTGGTTGTGTTGTGGCTCCTTGTAGTTCTCACTAGGCAGCACTGATGTCATTACGTCAGCACTGCCTGGAGAGAGTTGATTCAGTCTGTGGCTCCTCCACACGTCTGTCCTTGCCCAGAAACGACCCTTCATGTTTTATTCGGGACACTTTCCAGCACAATGTATTTAAGCAATGGACACACCCTCGCCCCGCCCCCAATTATGTGGACCATTAAGAATTTATATGCCAGAAATGATTGGTTGGATCCGGAATTGTTTTTCACCTTTATTATTCTTTTATACTGGCAAATAGCAATGAAGATAAACGTTTTAGTGTATCATAACCCTTTTGTTCATTTTATAGTAAAGTATATAAATACCTGTAATAAATAAATAATAAATAAACATAGAACACTTTAAAATATATCTGTACATCGGACCAAAACGAGGAACAATGGAGGAGGAAAGAGGGACAGAGGGGTTTGGTTCCAAATGAGGGACAGTTGGGACTTATGCAATGGGGACGCTCGTTCCTGAGACAACTGGAACTATATCCTCATTGGAAAAATATCCTCTCGCTGCCTGTTTAGTCTAAAGTACAGGAAGTGAAGGAACATTTCACTAATGACATGAAGATAGCAAAACATAATAAGTAATCTATTTGAAATAGAAAAAAAAAAAAGGTTTGGCTTTAGATTAGGGATGTTCAGATACCAGTGCCGATACTTGGCCTTTTCATGAGAACTCCCGGGGTTGCAGCGGTTGCAGCTGGGACCGGGCTCTGGCGCTCCACCACTGTCCTGAAATCATTAGTCTGTATTGTTTTTAGAAACACTGTCACATGGCAATAAACAAAAATGTATCAGTACTTGTATCTGTGAGGACTTGGACGAGTATTAGTACTTGTACTCGCAAAAATGTTATCGATGCATCCCTAATATATATATATAAAAAGAAAATCATACATTACAACAGAGATGTACAAATCCCAGGGGCTCCGTGTGCTCCTTACAAATGACAGCGGCCTCCCAACTTCTGGATTTTTCTCTAGTCTTGTAGCAGAAAAAGTACTCTGCACTTGTACCGAGTACGGTATTTGGTATCTGAACATACCTACTTTATTAACACGCTTTTTAAAATACTTTTCTTAAACTAAAACTAATGGTAATGTTTAGGGTTGCACAGATACCAAGTACAGTACTCAGTACAAGTACGAGTACATGTGCCGATACTTTTGAGCTCCAGGACTACACTAGAGGAAAATTCAAAAATTAGGAGGAAGCTGTCATTTGTAAGGAGCACACGGAGCTCCCGGGATTTGTACATCTCTGTTTTAATGTACAATTTTGTTTTTATAACTATAAATAAAGAGATGCACAGATACCAGTTTTGGGAGTACTGATACATTTTTGTTTTTATTGTCATGTGACAGTTTGTCTAAAACAATACAGACTAATGATTTCAGGACAGTGGGTGAGCGCCAGAGCCAAGTCCCAGCTGCAACCGCTGCAACCCCGGTAGTTCTCATGAAAATGCCAGGTATCGGCAATGGTACTCGAAAAGTATCTGTGCATCCCTAGTAATGTTTAAGTTGCAAAAGAAAATACTTTTTATAGTACCGTATTTGCCAGCGTATAAGACGACTCGGCGTATAAGACAACCCCCTACTTTTTGTGCTAAAATATAGGTTTTGGGCGATACTCGTCGTATAAGACGAGTATAGCCCAAAATAATGTTTGAATGCACCCCCTAACATCCATGGCAGTATTCCCGAGTGTGGCTTGGGGTTAATTTTCAGTACCATAAGCGTTAACCCCCGAGTCACACTCGGGAATACAGTCTCTTACCTTGTCCACGATGCCCGCTGTGTCCTCCATCTTCCGTCCCTTGCGAGCGTCCGCGTCGCAGGGGGGCGGAACCAGCGGCAATTTTAAAAGTAAAAAAAAAAAATAGAACAAAAAACAAAAAAATAAAATCATCAGACCGCAAGGGAGGCTAATCTGTCAGCCCGCTGGACGTGCGGTAATACAGCTCAGCGCTGAGTCAATCACGGCAGGCTTTGTATTAATGAATACAGGCTTTGTATTCATTAATACAAAGCCTGCCGTGATTGGCTCAGCGCGGTATACTGTATGTAGCCGAAGCTACTGTACATACAGTATACAGTCTGGGTACATCCATACCCGGCGTATAAGACGACCTCCGATTTTCAGGCGATGTTTTTAGGTCTCAAAACCCGTCTTATACGCCGGCAAATACGGTAAGTGAAAACCATTCCCCAGGTATGCAAAAATTATCCTTCGCAAGAAAAATTAAAAACTTTGGGGAACTGACCAATACACACGAGAGGCTAAATACTAGAATAAAACCTATATTGATCAATGTATTGTTGCACTCCGGTGCACTATACTGGAAGACACTCATCTCATGATATCCTCTATTGAAATGTCAAGACAAAAGGAACAATTTTGAGCATTATTATTATCATTATTATTATTATTTTCATGTTAAAATTAAACTAAGCTTAATATAAAAATACTGTGTTTAATTTTGCATTTTTTTTTGTTAGTTCTAATCCATTTATCTAAAGCTATCTATGTGTATGGTGTAACAAGGACACTCAACTGTAGTCCAGGAAATTCAAGTAAAACACAGTTTATTAAGGGCAAACACAAAAAGTCTCTGTTCATCCACAGGGTAGCCTTCCCCTGTTACACAAGAAGAGCCAACATTCTCACAATAATAAGCTTTTCTGCAGCATATACAGTCCTTTGTAGCATATACAGTCCTTTGCAGCATATACAGTCCTTTGCAGCATATACCGTCCTTTGTAGCATATACCGTCCTTTGTAGCATATACAGTCCTTAGTAGCATATACAGTTGTTTGTAGCATATACAGTCCTTTGCAGCATATACAGTCCTTTGCAGCATATACAGTCCTTTGCAGCATATACAGTCCTTAGTAGCATATACAGTCCTTAGTAGCATATACAGTCCTTTGTAGCATATACAGTCCTTTGCAGCATATACAGTCCTTTGCAGCATATACCGTCCTTTGCAGCATATACAGTCCTTTGCAGCATATACAGTCCTTTGTAGCATATACAGTCCTTTGTAGCATATACAGTCCTTTGCAGCATATACAGTCCTTTGCAGCATATACCGTCCTTTGTAGCATATACCGTCCTTTGTAGCATATACAGTCCTTAGTAGCATATACAGTTGTTTGTAGCATATACAGTCCTTAGTAGCTTTCCTCAGCTCTAAGCCTCTCAGCACACCTCTGTGTGATACTCACACTGCTCTCTCAGCAGTGGATCATGGACTCTTTCAGCGGTGTCCAACAGGTCCTAGGGTCACCGACCTTCCTGACCTCTCACAGCCTCCCTTGGCTCCTTGTGCGTCCAGCACACACCTGAGTCTGCCTGTGTCCGTGCGCCTCCTGCACACACACAACTCCCTGCACTCTGGTCCAGACTCCTAATAAGGCCGCTCTCAGCCACCTGATCCAGCTATACTGGTCACCTGGCCCTGGGACTAGAGATTCCATCCCACTATAGCCCGGAAAACCAGGGAGGAACTGAAAAGCCAGTTCCTCCTCTGCCAAGGTAGTCACATGATGGAACCTCTCAGCCCCTCTAACTGAGTGTTCTTGGGGACTGTGTTGCCAAATTACATCGTGGCATTGGCTTACACTGCCACAATGGATACAAGGGTCCTGTGTAATCCACGATCACAAATTGCACACCTCTCCGGTGCTGTTCCTTTATTAACATGATAACATGCGCTTAAACGCACAAAGATAGATTTAGAGAAGAGGATTAGAAATAATTGTATGTAGAGCAGCACACTTTTATTTATTTAGGGGAGGAGAGAGCAAAGGAGAGAAGAGTAAGGTCATTGTAGTCCACTATTGTATTGTAGGCCACCAGTGAGATAGTATAGCTCAGCCATAAAGTGAAAGTTCCCTTCTTCTGAAAAGAAGATCACAAGGAAAAGCATGCTCCTACCTACACATTATATGCATGTACACAAGCAAAGCATAAACAAGTCATTAAAAATGTTTGTTTCTGCACGTAATTCCAAAATCCTTATAAAAGCCTATTATAGTAGTTTTTTAGTTGCTGAATTGTGCCTATTGGGGACATTGGGCATACACATGCTCAGAAAAAAGTCACTAAAAGTGTACAGTAAACATGTAGCACTCCCTCTGCTTCTCCTCTGGTCACACTCCCTCTGCATTTGCTGACAATTGCCAGCTGTCAAAATTACAGCCATGTAAAAAATTACAGCTGTCAAAATTACAGCCAGCTATTACCACCACTGCTATGAAAAATAGTCCTTCTAATACAGTGTTACACGCATGAATTACATGAATTAAGAGATATAGATGTAACAGGGATGAGCTTTGATCTGCATATGTGAATATTTATCCTCTTCAGGACCATAGACTGTACATGAACATCCTGATCTTGAAGTGGTTATGCCAAGCCCATGGCTGCTGCAGCCATGATCTTGTTATAATTTTTGATGTAGGGTTTGAGGGGTTTTGAGTACAAGTGATCTGGGTGGCTGTAGAGCTGCCCGATCACTTGTACTATACTGTATGTGTGCCACCCCCACGTTGCAGCTGCCATCATGGTTTGCAGGATTTCCTGCTCCTCTGTGGGACCTAGGAACATGTTAAATGGTGTCAAGATAAAAAATGGGAGCAGACTGAGGAATGTCCACTCTCCAATCTGCTCTGCAATTACTGAGGTAGGGAGCGCTGTGCTCTCAGCGCTTCCTCCTTCAGAGTTATCAGAAGCCATGCTGAAGAGCTAGTAAACAGATAACCATGCACAACCCTAAACTTGATCATTTGTAATTAACATCTATCAATTTGACAGTCATTAATTGCTGACTATAGTGGTGGGGTGAGCACTGAAGTTTCATAAGACGTATGTCCTATGTTTAAAATACTCAAGGTATTAGATAAAGATTCAGTATTTTATACATGTATATAGCTATACATATTGTACAAATATAATATAAAAAATAATACATACGGTATATTGAAATATCATTATTGTGCTCCTCTATGATCGTAAGCAATCTGTATCCCTCCACTGGCTCCTCCTTGCCCATTGAAAAAAAAATCAAAATATTTACAACCACTTTCAAAGCCATCCACAACTCTGCCCCCAGATCCCTCTCCAACCTCATCTCAAAATATCACCCTAACCATCCTCTCCTATTAAGACCTCCTGACCTCTAGCTCCCTCATCACCTCCTCCCACCTCCTCTCCCATTTTCTGGAACTTCCAACAGCAATCTGCATTGGAGGGCAGACGGTCAAGAAAACCTGTCACCTCCCAAAGCTATCACATAGGGCCTATAACATAGGGGCTTGTTAATGTTAACCCCCTTGTGATAGCAATAAAGTTAAGTGAAAAAAATAAATAAATAAATAAAATAAAATGGCGGAAAAAAATTAAGAATAAAACATAAAAAAAAAAAAACTATTATCAATTTTAATATTAGGACTTCAAAACACCTTTGGAAGACATGCCTACCTTCAGTTCCCGTTGGTTTAGAGCAGAATTGTATTCTCTAAAATGACAATAACATTTACAGGTCATCACAACATTCAGTACATTTAATTATAATCCATAATTAGACCCCAAATGTGTAAACACTACAACTCTTCCACAGGGACCAATAAGACTTTGGAGGATGGAGCTATACTCAGGAGGGTCTAAGTGTAATGAAAACCTCCTATAATGAGTGTATTATTGCACTGCCATACACCGTCCAGGAAAATGTCTCATATCTCATGATATGTTACATAGTTAGTCAGGTTGAAAAAAAAGACACATATCCATCGAGTTCAACCCATAGAGATATAAAAAAAAAGCTTGATCGAGAAGTGAGCGAGCGACGGTATGTGTTCTCTCACTTCCCGATCTACTGAGCCGACCTGTGACAAGTCGGCTAGAACTATGAGGTTGAGTGCAGATCACTCACCTCATAAATCTCCTTTAAACTGAAAGCTATGCCCGCAATTACCCATTGTTGATCCAGAGGAAGGCAAAAAAACCCCCTATAAAGCACGGTTCAATATCAATATGCTTTATTGATAAATCTAGACAAAACAGAACATTCCTGAACTAATTTAAGAGTGAACTCATGTAGATAAAGGGAAGAACAATTGTATTAGAAGTCTTCTTAACATTTACAGAGTGAGGCCATCTGGGGTCAGCTAGAGGGTGACGATTATTATTTTTGAACATCACTATCACATAACACAGATTTTTCCGCACACCGAGAACAGTTTTGCACGTGAACATTGATCATTCCCTTTTTTTCAGGTAAAAGGGAACAAAGGTTTTACTATCCAGACATGAAATGAGTAAAAAAAAAAGGGTTCGGGAGATTCAGTGATGGGACGGCCATATATAGCCACAGAGGACATAAACAAAAGGGTGGCAGTATTTTACACGGTGATCACCCCAATGCTGAACCCCCTGATCTACTGCCTGAGAAATAAAGATGAGGTGGCTCTTAGGAGCTAAGTTAGATTTTTCTATCATAAGAAAGCATCCCAAGTAATATGAGGGAATCGAATGCCGAAACTAGAATTTAGAGCTGATTGCCCCGGGTGGAAACTCGTGTAATTTTTGGACCTCTGTCACATTTGGCCTTTTTATTCTTTTGTGTGGTGAACAGCCCTCCGTGATGTCTTAAAGATGATCTAAGTTATCATTAAATAGGATCTCCCAGGATTTTTAAAGGTTGATCCTTGCAGTAGGGCTACCCCTGCACTGCAAGGGTTACCTGCTCGTTTTGGTCTAGGGGAGGGAATACATAAGATATACTCACCCAATCGTCAATCCTGCCTGCTTTCTAGACAAGTCCCTACAGCCTCTTCTTCCCTGGGCTCTGGCGGTCTAAGGACCCGTAACGTCATCACATCGAATACATTTAATTGGATGAGAAGATACAGAGGGACATGTTATAGTCGGAGGGAAGGGAGAGAGAGATGAGCGGCCGCTGCCGCAGGACTGATGATAGAAGGAGAACTATGAGGGGGAGGGGCTTTTCACTCACCTCATAGTTCTAGCCGACCTGTGACAATGAGACTGTCACAGGTCGGCTCAGTAGATCGGGAGGTGAGCGAACACATACCGGCGTTCGCTCACCTCTCGATCCTGTCACGGCTCTCTGCCATGACAGGGGAGGGACTGGATTCCCTCCCTCCCTGCTCCGATCCTCCAGCGCTGACTGGCGGAACGGACGGGGGAGGGGGCGGGTTCAGCTGGCTCTGCCTCTAGATAGGCAGAGCCAGCTGTCACCCACGCAGCTGGGCGGATCCCGGCACAATTGTCGGGATCCGCTTCAGCTGCGGCGTCTCAGTATACCGCGAGCAGTAGCTCCCTATATACTGAGCCTAGGGTGACGGGAGGACGCTAGTTTATGTCCTCCCGTTACCCTAATGAGAACTATGGGGAAAAGCCCTGACACCATAGTTCTCCTTTAAGTGAGTATTTCCTCTTTATTCCATCCCCTAAAAAGAAAATGAGCATTTAAGCCTTCGAGTGTGGGGTAGCCCCAATGGAAGGGCTAACTTTTAAAAAATCATCTTCTGTAAATTCTTCCAATTCTCTAAGAGTTGAACTCGATGGACATGTGTCTTTTTTCAACCTGACTAACTGTAACTATGTAACTAAATTTTAAAGTAACGGGTTAGCAGTGGTGATGTGGCTTGGTACATCCATGTTACAAGGGGTGTGCATAGCTCCAGCTGCCATTGTCATAGTGCTACAGGCAGAGGAAGGGATGCGACAAAAAGCAGAAAAATAACCTTCTGTAACAGGAAGTTTTTTTTCCCTGGAGATGAGGATCCGGAAGCAATCTGTTAATAGGAAATTCTAATGACTCCCTGCTCCTTTCTGTTCTTATGTTCTTTATAAAATAACCTTCTGCCTAACAAAACTGTGCAGAAATGTGTATTTATAACCCCTACAGACTTTGCAGTATTATTGTTTACTTTTAAGGTTTCTTTAACTAATAGACTTGTGCGCCGTCAAAAAATTTGTTCTGTTTCGTTTCGGAATATCCGTTATTTCGTATTTCGTAATTCGTAACTGAACTCAATTCGGATTCGTACGAAATACGAATTTTCGTTAGTGGCGGTTATATTTTCGTAACTTTACGAACATTCGTTATGATGAAGTTAAAAAGCAAAATACCTTTGTTAATATTGGAGTGGTAGTTGTTTTTTTTATCCGAAATACGAATTCCGTTAACGGATTCCGTACCGAATTTCGTATTTCGTATAAAAAAAAAACTACCATCAATCAACTCCAATATATTAACAAAGGTATTTTGCTTTTTAACTTCAATATAACGAATGTTCGTAACGGAACGAAAATACGTCAACGGAATTTCGTATTTCCTACCTGTATTTGTAATGCAACTCTCAGCAGCAGAAGAGAACCTCTGATTGGTCAACCAAAACAAAATACGAATTCCGTTAACGGATTCCGTATTCCGAATTCCGTATTTTGGACTTTAAAAAAAACTACCATCAACTCCAATATAAATGTACTTTGCTTTTTACCTTCAATATAACGAATGTTCGTAATGGAACGAAAATACGTCAACGGAATTTCGTATTTCATGCCTGTATTTGTAATGCAACTCTCAGCAGCAGAAGAGAACCTCTGATTGGTCAACCAAAACGAAATATGAATTCCATTAACGGATTCCGTATTCCGAATTCCGTATTTCGGACTTTAAAAAAAAACTACCATCAACTCCAATATAAATGTACTTTGCTTTTTACCTTCAATATAACGAATGTTCGTAACGGAACGAAAATACGTCAACGGAATTTCGTATTTCCTGCCTGTGTGTGTAACTGTGTATTGTAATGCATCAGCAGCAGCGGATCCGTATCTCGGATTAAAAAAAAAATCTTGTCATGTTGTTCAACCTCATTTACAGGGGTAATATTAGTTCCCGTTTCAAAGAAATTCGGATCCGAAATTCGTTAACGGAATTTCGTATTTCGGATATAATTCGGAAACTGCCATTCGGATTTCGGATGCTCCGAAATTCGGAATTTCAGGAAAATTCGTACGAATTTCAATTCGTAACGAAACGAATCGCACATGTCTATTAACTAATGCCACATCCAGATCACAGGTCGCAAGTCTGAGCTACATATGACTACAATAGTAAATACAATGTAAAAAGTTTTTACTCTGTAATACTCAATGACACTTGTAGACTATCTGCGACTGTCATTTTACACCAGGAGTGATTGCATCTTGACAGTCGCTTCTGCTGTGTAATACATTACATAGCAATTGCCATCTGTAATTTTTACAGCCAGAAATTGCTGGTTATAGTGGATATTAGAGATCAGTTCCTCCCATTTATCACCAGTAAAGTCCAGCATGGTTCCAATATTTTGTAAATAGAAAAGAGTAGCACAGTAAATGGGGGCAGTGGATTAACAATAGTGCTAATAAGGTGTATTAAGGCAGATAGATGCAGTGTTTTGCACACATAAATTATTGTAATATATAATGGGGGAATTTTATAAAAACTGGAGTAGGCAGAATCTGGAGCAGTTGCTCATGGCCAACAATCAGCATCTCTCTACATTTTTATATTGCAAGCCCTCAGGGGCGGGGCCCTCCTTACCATCTTGTCTTGATTTGTATCGTGATTGTAATGTCTACCTTATATTGTAAAGCGTTGCGCAAACTGTTGGCGCTCTATAAATACTGTATAATAATAATAATAATTTTTCTCAGGTAAGATTTTAAATTGAAAGAGAGAAGTTGATTGGCTGCAGTGCAAATCTGCTCCAGATTTGTTAAATCCCCCCTCCCCCAATGTTTATTGCCTTAATATAAAAAAAGGTGAGCACCATATCCGAAAGCTAACAACATGGAAAATTAAACAAAAAAATTGGTTCAATGGCACCCTGGCAGACCTTAAAGGAGAACTATGGGGTTAGGGCTTTTCCTCATAGTTCTCCTAAGGGTCACGGGAGGATACAAACTAGCGTCCTCCCGTCACCCTAGGCTCAGTATATAGGGAGCTGCTGCTCGCGGTATACTGAGACGCCGCAGCTGAAGCGGATCCCGACAATTATGTCTGCATTCGCCCAGCTGCGTGAGTGACAGCTGGCTCTGCCTATCTAGAGGCAGAGTCAGCTGTGCCCGCCCCCTCCACGGTCC
>NW_017309129.1:18143-28594 GCF_000935625.1 Nanorana parkeri | reverse complement strand
GGGGGGAATCCCTGCAGGGAGCCGTGAGTGACAGTCAGGGATAGATTGAGAAGTGAGCGAGCGACGGTATGCGTTTGCTCACTTCCCAATCTACTGAGCCGACCTGTGACAGTCTCATTGTCACAGGTCAACTCAGATTATGAGGCTGAGTGAAAATCACTCCCCTCATAGTTTTCCTTTAATGGTACACATACAACATTATTCATTAAAACTCAGTTCAAGAATAACACAACTCAACACAAAAAAAAAAATCATTTTTCTTGGTGCCTTGCTTTTTAGACCTGTTCTTGTGGTTATTTGGGGTGCTGATTCTGAAAATTGCATCAGCTTTAGTTTCTTAGATCTATATAACTTTCTAGACATTTATAATAAAAAAAAAACTCATTGATCAACTTGTTATTTTGTTACCTAGTTTGTATTTTTGCGTACAAGTTAGCAGATATAGTGAGAGTGTTTATATACTTCTAACGATAATTCTACATCGGAAACATTGGATTCTAAAGGGTAAGTATAACCCAAGTGAATGGCACCTTTTCATTGACAGTTCGAAACGTAGTTTGAGATGTGTTCTTTTAAACAACTCCAGAAAACAGTAGGTCCCCTCTGCACTCCCTCGGTGGTGCTCGAAGTGACGATCAGGGATGGCGCCGTGTACAGCAGTCAATGGAAGATAGAAATCACCAGCACTCAGCAAATGAAGTTAAAAAAATAACGTCCATTTATTTGGACCAAACGTCACACATATCGCATAATCCAACGTTTCTGGACTGCGCCGGGGTCCCTTCCTCAGGGCAGTGTTCTTTTAAAGGAGAACTATGGAGTTAAGGCTTTTCCCCATAGTTCTCCTTAGGGTAACAGGAGGACACAAACTAGCGTCCTCCGGTCACCCTAGGCTCAGTATACCGCAAACTGTAGCAGATCCCGACAATTGTGCCGGGATCCGCCCAGCTGCGTGACTGACAGCTGGCTCTGCCTATCTAGAGGCAGAGCCAGTTGTACCCGCCCCCCCCGTCCGTTACGCCAGTCAGCGCTGGCGGATCGGAGCGGGGAGGGGGAATCCAGCCCCTCCCCTGTTACGGCAGAGAGCCGTGACAGGATCGAGAAGTGAGCGAACGCCGGTATGTGTTCCCTCACCTCCCGATCTACTGAGCCGACCTGTGACAGTCTCATTGTCACACCTCGGCTAGAACTATGAGGTGAGTGAAAAGCACTCCCCTCATAGTTCTCCTTTAAACAACGGCAACAAATAAGGTTCCATTCCAATCGGTCACTCCACCAGGATGAAAGAGTACACGGCCATCTCTTTAGATGAATTACCACGACAATGGATGGGTGATTTGTGTAGACTTGAAGATGGTGAATTTTCTTCTTGGTCATCAAAGTGGCTGCACAAAGTATCCTTGCTTTCTACGCCTTTGGGACATTAGAGCCAAACATGAGCATTGGGTAAGAAAAGTTTGGCCTTCGAGGGAAGACATGGTGGTTGGAGAAAACATGTCATCAATGCGCGTTTGATAGCACGAGATAGAATCATCCTGCCACCATTACATATACACAAACCTGTAGAAACAATTTGTAAAAGCTTTGAATAAAGATGGTTTGTGCCATGAATACATAGCGCATAAATGACCTGGACCTTCCATGGAGAAAGTGACGCTACACATTTCCGATGGTCCGCAACCGAGACAGCTCATAAATGACCCACATTTCATAGAATCAATGAATGAAATCCAATTGTGCACCTGGTCTTCATTGGTTCTTGTTGTGAAAAGCTTCCTTGGCAACAAGAAAGTAGACAACTACACTGATTTAGTAGAGGAGATGCTCTTTCTTTTCCACATTATGAATTCTTTTTTTTTTTTTTTTACCTAAAGTTGGACTGTTATGTTCCTTTTTACAGTTTTTCAGCTTCTTGCTTATCAAAACTTGTTGTTTACAAGGCTCAATGGCCCTGGTAAAATCTACTCATTGGGAACATTGGGCGTACCCCAAACATTTTTATTAAAGTATACAGGGCTTGTGTAGAACAACTTGTGCTTCTCCTCCACTGACACTCCCTCTTCATTTGCTGGCACTTCACGACTGTCAAAATTGCAGCCGTGAAAACACAGCAGCTATTACATCCACCACTGTCAAAAATGGACCTTCTGATTGAGAGTTACACTTGACACTAGACCTGAATTCAGAGATCCAAAAGTAACAGGCATGAGTTTCAATCTGCATATGTCAGTTACAGCAACCGGACGAGTCAAACGTTTTTTATTTGTTCGTAGCTAATCCCTTAAATATTTGTAGTTTACTCTGATCAGACATATAGTTACATAGTTACCTAGTTAGTCAGGTTGAAAAGAGACACAAGTCCATCAAGTTCAACCTATAGACTTAATTAACTCATTCTTCCCCATCTCCCTTCAGCTATTTTCTTCTGTTTCTTACTTTTTTCTAATCATTAACGTTTAGGCTTTTTTGTTTTGTTTTAGTTTTTATGTTAGTTTTTTGTTTCAAAAAATTTCCATATTCAAAGCTTTTTAAAAAAGAAATTCTAACATTAAAATTTACTCGTTTTAGACATCCGAGCATTTGCACGAGTACGAGTACTCATGCAAATACTCGGTATCGCGGCCGATACCGATGCTTGTATCGGTGCATCCCTAATTAAAATGCTTTGTACTAGAATTATAAATTTAGCTTAATTTACAACAGTGCAACTTAAAGAATAAAATGTATACTTTTGTATCTACAGTAACATTCATTTCTTAAAAACTAACACTGATCAAAGTTTTGTTACGTTTCGCTCTACGGACTGGATAAAATATAAAATCATTTTTGCTGGTTATTATTATTATTATTATGCAGGATTTATAGAGCGCCAACAGTTTGAGAAGCGCTTTAAAATATAAGGAAGACATTACAATCACAATACAATTCAAGACAAGATGGTAAGGAGGGCCCTGCCCCTGAGGGCTTACAATCTAAAAGAGGAGGGGCCAGTGATACATGAGGAGGGAGCTGTGTGGGGATGAATTGCTTGGGAACCTGATGGTTGAGCGGTTAGGTTGAGGTGGCCTTGAAAACAAAATATATTTTGCTCAGGGCCTCTTCCTGTAGTGCTGGCTCAGGTTTCAAGCCTATAGAAACGTATATACAGACACCGTGTATCCATTCCTGAGACAAGGCAGTCTGCTGCAAAACAGAAGTTCTACAGAGCATGAGAACAGATACAGATTTAAAAGGAAGAGCAGCAAAGAGAAGGGACACAACCATGGATTACAGGTAAGGCGCACATTACAGTATTGTTTTATGATAAAAATTCTGAGAGTTTAATGTCACTTTAAGGAGTAAGAGCAGCGACCCCTTCCTCCTAACACCTCCCCCCTTCTAAATGGCTCTAATAAAACTTCAGGAACTGAAAATGTTCTTTAAAGGAGTCCACTACAGCTGTGCACTTTCTTTATATATCCCACACTGCTCTGTGAATCCTTTGCCATTTTTAAATTGTTATTTTATTAAGACAAAACATGCATTGGTGTAGAATCAGATATGAAATACCATTTTACATATCCATTGTTTTCTACACGTACCTCTAAGACTTATAAACTTAAAACATACAATAACATTAGCTTAAGAAGGTTTTGCAGCCAGTGATCTCACAACCTTTGTAAAATGTCCTTTATACTGTATATGTAATAGTGTCATAGTATATAAAAATTATGCAGAATTACTAGACAATTGGCAAGTCAAAAATACTGAAAGCAGAACTTTAGGCATAAATGTAAAATTTGTGACCAGGGAGGGTTTTTGTATTGCAGAAGAGACGTACGATACTATAATAAAGGCCTCTTACCTTCCTACTTGCAAATGTCTATACAGATCACACTAAATTGAACTTGCACAGCTCAGTGTACCATTCTGGTATCTACTGGGTTCCCAGATTAAATAACTCCCGTGAGCATACGTGGTAGTGACATCATCCAAGCCCAGCCAATCAAATCAGTTGAATATCCCGAAGCAGGAAGAAGACCGGGCTTTAGTTCCACCATTAGGCTCGCCATACACATTACAATGATGACTGTACAACCTTTGTATGATCTTCTTTAGGTTTAGTAGGTAATATGAGAACCTCAGTTCTACAATCACTTTACAGCCCATCGACCAGACACTTATAATACATCGTTCTTGGTAGATCTAAAGGAGATTTCACAGACAGAGAGTAATGTGTCCACCAAACACACCAAGTTTAGCTCTACCTCTGTACCCCTATGACTCTATGGGATATTAGTTTCAACAGCAAGGCTAAGGTTAGCCCTCTGTGCAAATTTAAGTAGATGCATTCCCTGGGGTCCGTCTGCAATTCTTAATTAGGCTTTATTGATTAAAAGGCAAGAAATCCAGATCCTCGAAGCTTAAATATGCTCACGCATTTCAGCAACTCATTGTGTTGACCTCCTCCTCTTAAGCATTGCCGTGTGTCACAGGAAATAAGAAGCCGGGTCTATCTATTTCCGCAGCTGTGTAAGATGACATTCCTCACCGGTGCAGCTCGACAGTACCTTCAGTGTAGGGAAAAAATCAAATCTTAACCTGTTTTGTGCCATAGAACAGTGGCTTAACAATCGCCATAGCGACCCAGACGGCCGCTATGGGGCCCGGGACACAGGGGGGGGCCGACCAGATGCAGAGCGGACCGCCTGGGTCGCTATGGCATTCTCTGCTGGTGGCTTTCACTGGCGGCTCTGAAGAAGAATGCGCTGCTGTTCAGATCACTGACCCTAATCTGTGCAGCAGCGCGTTCGTCTCCAGACCCGCTGCTGAGTCAATGAGAGCCAGCAGCGGCGGTGGAGGAGGATGGACCCGGCAGGGGAGGAGGAGGCAGTGCCCATGGTCGGCAGCAGGGGAGGAGGCGGGGCCTGGTGACAGAGAAGGAGGCCGGCGACGGAGGAGGAGGCGGGGCCCATCAGCGAGCGTGGAGGAAGAGGAGGCAGACAGGTAAGGAGTGCGACCAGCCCACCTGAGGGTGACCCTGCAGAGCCCACCATAGAGAGTCTATGGTGGGCTCTGCAGGGTCACCCTCAGGTGGGCTGTGTGGGATCTCAAGTGGGCTCTGCAAGGGGTATAACTAGAAATCATGGGGCCCCATACAAAATTTTGCTATGGGGCCCTGTGATTTCTAGTTACGCCCCTGCCATAGAATATACAAAAATGGGCACCGCAATCTATTTACCATACTTATGCTAAAATACTGAACAATATAGACACTATAAAATCCAAATATAAGCATGAAGAAAGGAAAGAAAAATCACGAAAATGGAATGACTGCAAATATATCTATTTATGTTATAAACATGAACATTTTTGTCATATATTGCTAAAATCAAATTCCTATACAGTATAGCTTTCACCAAGATCCCTTTATAAATGTACTTTAATCTTATATACCGTATTTTTCGCTCCATAAGACGCAATTTTTTTCCCCCAAAGGATTGGGAAAATGTGCCTGCGTCTTATGGAGCGAATCCCGACGCCCGAGACATGCAGTTTCGGGCGCCGGGCGAGTAGTAGGAGCCACTGCTCGTTTAATACGAGTGATCTAATGAGATCACATTTGTATTAAAACCGAGCAGCGGCGGCGGCGATCACGTTCAGCAGTAGGAGCCACTGCTCGTTCAATACGAGTGATCTAATGAGATCACTTGTATTAAAACCGAGCAGCGTCGATGATCGAGATCACCATAGAGCAGACGAAGAACGGAGGTTCTTCGTCTGCTCTGTGTGATCACTGAGACCGTGGCGCTGTAATCACAGCGCCACCTGTCTCAGCGGTCACTAACTGCAGCTTCTGTCACAGCTCCTGTCATAGAAGCTGTGACAGAAGCTACGGTCTGTCGAGTGCTCCATAAGGCGCGCCGGACCTCCCTGCGTCCTATGGTCCGGTGCGTCTTATGGACCGCAAAATACGGTATGTACTTGTACTTAAATACTGTAATACACACTATCAGGTTCCGATTAATAAATCTTATAGTGACTATTTGCACGGTATTTAAACACTTTTACAAGTTCCTATTTTGAACAGAGAGAAACTAGGAAGCTTTTAATTTAAAAAAATAAAGTTTATTTATTTCACTGAAAAAGCCCCCAAAATATTCGAGTATGCGCACAGTATTTAAATACGTGCAGGGGACCTAACTGCTCCCTTTCCCATTCTTAATGGAACCCGTCAGGGATGTCCGTTGTCTCCCCTATTATATGTTATAGTGATGGAACAACTAGCTGCTACTATTATACAAAACACTTCAATCATGGGAATGATTTCCCCAACACAACATCATAAAATGGCATTATATGCAGACGACTTACTCTTTTTTATAACCTCTCCATTGATAACAATACTGAATATTCTTAAGGAATTAAAGAAGTATGGTGATTTGAGTAATTTCCATATAAATATATCAAATTCAGAATTCCTGAATATATCATTAACGAACATGGTACCAGAAGGTATTATGGAAAACTATTCATTTAGATGGCAATCTAACTATCTTGAGTATCTGGGTATTAACATTCCTAAAGATCTTGACTCACTATATACCATTAACTTTAGAGACTGGTCAGATGGGATTTTCGGTCAATTTTATATATGGAACTGTCTGAGTCTGTCATGGTTGGGCAGAGTTAATGTCCTAAAAATGGACATCCTGCCGAAAATCATATACAGATTTCAGACAGTCCCTATTATATTACCAAAATCCTTTTTCCAGAAATTTAAGTCGGCTGCAATGAAATTCGTGTGGGCAAATAAAACCCTACGGATTAGTGTCAAAAGTACTGATGAGACCAAAACAAAGAGGAGGATTGGGAATCCCGGACTTTGAATTGTATCATAAAGCAACCTTGCTACTAAGATTACTGGACTGGATACATGCCAGCCAAAACAAAAGTGGTGTAAAATTGGAGACTGATATATCCTCTTCACCATTAAGCAAAATTCCTTGGTTGTCAATAGAGAATAGACCTAAGGGATGCACCCTACCTTTCCTGGTAAGACCGGTGTTACAAGTGTTGTGGAAATTTTATTAGGATGTGTTTTTAGTGTATTGTAATATTTTGTCATTAGTCTCTCAGTGTCTCGGTTTAAATAGACACTGGGGGATTAATCCATTGGAGGAGATATCTTATGCGCGGCGGAGCAGTGTCTTCTTGGCGAATGTATGGACGCCGGCTGGGGCCCCCGTGCAATGCATGGATTATTGGCTTGCGTGGATACATTTGTTTGGAACGCAGTATATGAAAGGAACGTGCGTTTGTTCTCTCTGGGGTGCCTGATCAACACGCTTGAGATAATGACGTTGTCCCTGTGACTGAGCGCGCATGAGAATCCTAGTAACGTTATGTGGCATTGATCACTGAGCAACATGTGTTTTGTTAGCTGGCTCCTGTTCACTTCCTGTCTGTCCCACTTCCTGGTTTGCTGGTTGTTGAAATCATCTGTTGGTTTGCCATCACTTCCTGTCTCGCTGTTTGAGACACCCCTTCCTGTCTGACATCACTTCCTGTTGGGCAGGTATAAACAATAAACATACCTGCGCTCAGGTCTCTTAGCATGGGATTAACGAACAAGCAACATCTGTCTCCTGACTCTACATGACTCTATAGAGGGAGATACTTCCAGTCCTTGCATAAAATAGCGTAGTACAACGGGGGAAATTCTTTGCGTTTGGCGCAGCTTAATGCGACATGGATTTGTGCGTTGAACCAAGTGAATTTCCATAACACAAGTATGGGACAGGTCCATTACTAAATATAACCTATCTTCCAGACCCGGGCCTTTGACACCTATTATAGGAAATCCACAATTCCCACCAGGTATGCAGGTGGCCCCTTTCTTAAACATGGAGAGTAGTTCTATGGAACGAGTTTGGCAAGTCTTAGAGATAGGGAAAGAAGAGCTGAAAATAGACCGGAGAAACAAAATAATGGGAAACTATGGCTAGAGGCTATGCAACTATCAGGTTATATAAGATATCTCCAAGGCCCGTAAAACCCTGAATAGGCCACTTACACCATTTTTGGTACGCATACGTTGTCAGTGATTTACGACCTGCTGAGGGAAGAGGAGGCCAAAGGACATGCAAAGTTTATGGAAAGATGGGAACCAAATCTGAGAAGAGAGATATCAGAGAAAGAATGGGAAAGAATATTCACTATGGCTCCTAGCTCTGTCACCTCCTCATTCTTTCAAGAAAAAAAACTATAAAGTAGTGTCAAGATGGTACAGGTGCCCAGAAGGAATTAAACGAATAAATCCAAAAAAATCTGATAGATGCTGGAGGTGCGATGTGGAGGAAGGGACCTACTTGCATATCTGGTGGAGTTGCCTGAGAATACAGCCGTTCTGGGAATCGATGTTTGTAATATACCGCTCTGTGGAAGCATCAAATATAGATCATTATCATTATTCCCTGGCCCCATAAAAAAAGATAACAAAATGTTATTCTAACATTTGTAATGGCGGCCGCCAGAGTAGGTATTTCACGTAGGTGGGAGTCTACGACACCACCTACAGTTGAGAATTGGGGAAACATAATGGAAGAAATAAGACATATAGAGGAACTATGTGCAAGGGACGCAGACAGGAAGGTTAATTATGATATGGTGTGGGAAAGGTGGCAAGTGTATAGACAGTCACAGGAATATAAGAAATTAATAAAGAAGGACAGTAACATAGAAATAAATTAGAAGCAAAAAATGGGACATAGACAAATATCTGAGATACTTAAATAATATATTTAGTTTTTGTATTTTTTTTTTCCTTACTGTATATATACTAATCGGTGATATTGCATTAGACCTATTGATATGTGATATATGATTGATAATTAGAAAGGAAGAGGAATATCCTCGTCTGAGATGGAGGGAAAGGTTAAGGGAGGGATAGGGGTTATAATAAGAGAGTAAACCTCAGGAGGGAAAGGGTAGCACTACACGGGGGTAGTTATTTGATGCATTTAGAGGTTTGTAAGGTTTCTGTAAGTAAGGTTAACGGAAAATCACAAATAGCGGAGGGGATAGGTATAAAGGGGTTTCACCATATAATTTGATGTTTGCATATATAGATTTGCAGCACGGAATTGTATAACACAACTAAACGTATGAACAGGGTAGGAAAGGGTTTGCATCACAAACAAGTAGCAGTTATTGTATATGGATTTGTAGTATGGGATCACACACATGATAACACACGAGTAGAGTGAAAGATAGATGTATAGGAGGAGGGTAGGGATAATAATAAGGAATATCACGGAAGAGGTACATTATAACACACATAAGGTGGATCCCCGTCTCAGACGACGATATGAGATAGGGATGGAAGGTGAGAAAGAGAATAGAGGAGGGAATGTTGAGTTAGGAGTGAGGAGGGATTGTAATAGGATTGATCTGGCAATGAATGATAGTGAAGCCATGTTTTAGATGTCTGTTAATTAGAACGTGTTTTTTTTTCTTTTTTTTTTATGACATAGTTACATAGTATTTGAGGTTGAATAAAGACATAAGTCCAACCTATTGTGTGTGTGTGTGTGTGTGTGTGTGTATAGGTCCATGAGTGTTCTCATTCTTAAGAGTACCTGTACCCTTGTGCATTTCGGTCTCTCAGGAAGTCGTCCAAAAGCCTCTTGAATGATTCCAGATTAATTGCGGAAATTACCGCTTGAGGCAGCGAGTTCCAGACCCTAACCGCGCGAACTGAGAAGAACCCCCTACGCCCCTTGTGTTCAAATTTTTTTTCTACCAGTTTTAGGTGGTGTCCTCTAGTCTTTGTTACAGAATTAATCTTAAAGAGTTTGTTACTAATGTCGCTATGACTATGGAACATTTTGTACATGAAAATCATGTCCCCCCTTAATCTTCTTACTTCCAACGTAACATGTTTAAATTTAGTAGCCGTGTCTCATAGCTCTGGTCCTCCATCCCCTTTATGAGTTTGGTCGCCCTCCGCTGGACTTTCTCCAGTTCAAGGACATCCTTTCTGAGTATCGGTGACCAAAACTGCATCGCATACTCCAGGTGAGGCCGAACCATTGATGTGTAAAGTGGCAAAATTATAGACCTATCCCTGCAAAATATTCCCTTCTTGATGCAATAACAAAGAGTTGTCTAAAGTTTTATGAAATTGGTATAACTGTGTTGATATGAAATAATAATTACAATAAAAATATATTAAACAAAAAATAAATACTTGCAGGGCTATTCACAAAAGGGTGAAGAGTTTGGAGGAGGGAGGAGAAGTGAACAATCTAGGACAACATCGCTGAACTGGAAAGTGAGCTGGATTGGAGAATTCTTCCACATCGGTTATGTTGTCCTAGATTGTTCCCTTCTCCGGCCTTCTCTAAACTCTTCACCCTTTTGGCAATAACCCTGTTGGACTATTCTGCTTTGTCAACAGTACCCACACC
>NW_017309129.1:11477-18041 GCF_000935625.1 Nanorana parkeri | reverse complement strand
ATTACCGTATTATTATTGTTATTAAAGTGTATTTATTTCACTGACAAAAACTTCCAAAATGTTGTAGAACATTCACAGTATTTAAACACTTTTTCTAGGCCGCAGTTTGAACAAGAAAGACACCATCCTGCTTTTAATCCAAAGGAAAGTCAAGTATAGAGTGTGTTATTTTACAGACAAATGCCAGCAAAGTATTGTAATGACAGAATCCAGTACAAGCTATGGGCAGTGGTCCAGACTGGACACCCAACAGTTAATGGGGTCCACTCCTCACTTCACAGAGTGATAGTATTAGGATTGGTTTAGGCACACTTTTTAATTGCACAAACTGCTTGCGTCCCTTACCAACTGCTTGTGCCTAATAACTGCTTATCCTATTAGGCCTCCCTGACAATATTAATACAGGGAATTGACTAACTTTAATATCATCTATGGCAATAAGGGGATTGTGGATGTGGTGCGTTGGTGCACTTAACAATGCAGTGATTTGGTGGACTGAACTGTAAGGCACAAGGATGCAGACGTGTGCTGCACACAAAGGGCAGATTTTGGTGTGCCAGGAGCAAACTCACACTGCCGACCCTGAAAAAGAAGCTCTGCAAAACTATTTTGGAATAAAATATACCTACTTCAAAGCCCAACCCTAATACACTTAGGGGGGTTATTCACGATTGAGCCGAAGAATCCAGTTGTAGCTCCGGCTGATCCTTCGGCTCTCTTTGGCCGCCGGAGCCCTTTGGCTCAGTCGAACCGAAGGGCTGCTGTATGGGCTATTCACTATAGCCCGTACAGCAGCCGAAGGGATGCACCGGTACTGATCCTAGTATTGGTATCGGTGCCGATACCGAGTACTTGGGCTAGTACTCGTCCAAATGCTCTGATACTTACCCCCGATACCGGAACTTTTGGTCAGAGGGACATTTCCTCTGATCGGCAGTGCCGTGAGGAAAAAAGGAGACAGCTTCCCGGCCAATCAGGAAGCCAGCTCCATGCTGTTTGGCTGGCTCGATGCTGATTGGCTGGGAAGCCGGCTACATGCTGTTTGGCTGGCTCAATGCTGATTGGCTAGGAAGCCGGCTGCCCAGCCCATCAGCATACTGAAGGCAAAACAGCATGGAACCGGCTTCCTGGGAAATCAGGAAGCCAGGTGCTATGTCATTACCCACTGCCTGGCTTCTTGATTGCCCGGGAAGCTGGCTCCATGCTAGTGGAAGTACCAGTATTGGTACTTAGTATCAGCGAGTACCAAAATATGAATATCGGTACTCATACTTGATAGCGAAAAAAAGATATTGGTGCATCCCTAAAATTAGCTAATGAATGTAAGATGATATCATATTAGCATGCAGAGCTGTATGCTGAAGTGATTTTTAGTCAAAGAGGGTAAAGGTCCACTTTAATATGGAGGGGGGTGGAACACTAAACCCCCCAATGATTGGCCCTTCCAAGCCACCTGATCACAGCTCAAAGGCCAGGAAGCACATTGTTAGTAATTGTTTGCTACTGGTGCGGACGGCCACCTTAGTTCACATTTCCTCAAACTGAAAACAACTTTGGTTTGGGTTGAACTCATAGTGGACCAAAGCCCCAAAGCTCATCCCTACTTTGAACCTGTAATGTTAAAACAGAGCAGGAATATTGAAAGGGTGAGAGCAGAGTGCTGAGACCTGACTTGAACAACTTCAGTACTTCTCATGTGAACTTTGAGGATGAATTGCTCTCACTGTGCCTGCAACTACAGAGATCAGTGAGAGCAGATTATAAAGTTTGTTTACTGATTTCTACATTAACATTGAACGTATTAAAGTATCACAAAAACAATTGTATTTTTTCCCCAGAGCATATATTCTCCAACGCAACAGGTAACGTTCAGGAGATCTCTGTACATTTCATAACAATTGATAATTAAATCCCAAATGTGTAAAAAAAAAAATATATAAGTCTTCCGCAAGACCAGATGAGGCTTTGTGGAAATAAACGATACTCAGGAGGACACAGATTGTAGAATAAAAACCTCTTTTAATGAGTGTATTGCTGCACTGTGATGGACAACACAGGAAGACGCGCAGCTCGTGATAAGTTTTATTGAACTGTAAATTCAAAAGGAGCCACTGAAATTATTTCTATCTGGAACTCCTTCAAGGCTCTGGATTAGAAAAGAGAGGAAACACAGTATTAGGAATAGTTTGAAAAGTTACCTTGTGCAGTATTGTGAAAGAACTAGAAATATTTCAGATAAAAAGATACATTATTTTATTATTATTATTATCGTCATTATTATTATTGTATTATTATTAGTAAATTAAGCTGAATATAAAAGAAAAATTACATTATTGTTGAAAGCTGAACTCTAGGCAGATATAATTGACACAAATTAAAGTGACATTAAAGCCTAAAATGTTTCCAAATGTTCCCCCCCCCCCCCATGCTGGTGCGGGGACTTACCTTAAATGATGCCTCTTGATCCGATCATCTTCTTCTTTCCTGTAGTTTTCAGGAGTCCCTCCAGCGCTGGTGCCGGTCTCTGATCCGGCGCTGACTCCTGCCTCTTCCAGTTCCACGGAGTCTGTGCGGGTGCACAATGCCTGCATCGATTTACCTTGTGTCTCTCCTCTTCTTGCTTGCTAGCAGTAGATATATGCAAAAAACATGAGGTTTTAATAACCCTTTAAACCCTTTGTGATCATTAATACATCATTAAATCTATTTTTTTTAAATGCAAGCAGTGTAAGTACCTGAATGTGAACTGATATCAGCCTCCTATAGTCCCTGCACAGCTGAGCTGAAGCATGAGAGGAAGAATAAGTCCAAAAAGAGCTACGACGACACTTGCTGACCAGTAGAGTAACAGAGAGATGAGCTCAGTGCTTTGCTGCTTCTCCTTTCGCTGTCTGGTCACAGGATGGAGTCAGTCCGGGATGATGCTGTATATCAGACTGAGGACATCTAGAGGCAGAATAGAAGTACTGCGGGGGAAATCTCTGAATTGAAGGTAACTATTGCAGCAACGACTGAATTTGTTATTTTGTGTTTAATGTACTTTTATTTTATTTTACCTTTGAATTTATTTGCATCGTGTTATTTCTGCTTTACATTGGATTACAAGCAGGGAGGTCGGTATTTTAAGGGGATAGTCTGTATAGGTTTTATTTATTATTTTCTAATAAGCTACTGAAATGTTGACACATTTATGGCCGTCATACATGACTATTGTATCCCAAACCAATGAACATGTTCTATATTAGTCTGACTTTCATCACATTTTATTCCCATGTACCTGGTATCAAATATAAGCCAAAAATATTCTTTGCTCACAGTGTTGGAATTATTAGGATGTATCCCGGGAACCAAAGCACTGTCACGGAATTCCTTCTTCTAGGACTCTCTTCGGATCCTTTAGTACAAATTGTTCTGTTCCACATTTTCCTTGTTGTCTACATGACCACACTGGCCGGGAATCTCCTTCTAATAGTGGCTGTGAGGACCGACAGACGTTTGCACACCTCCATGTACACTTTCTTATCCAGTCTGTCTTTCTTGGACATCTGCTACACCTCCACCATTGCACCCAAGTTGTTGATGAACTTCCTTTCTTCAAACAATACTATTTCATTTGCTGGCTGTGCCGTCCAGTTTTTTTTCTTCCTGTTTTTAGGAGAAACTGAATGCATCCTTCTGGCGTTGATGGCCTACGACCGTTATGTTGCCATCTGCAACCCTCTGCGATACAATATGATCATGAACACAACAGTTTGTTTGTGGATGATCGGCATGTCATGGCTGACTGGTTGCATCATTTCATCTATTGATACATATTTTACATTTCGCTTGACATATTGTGGCCCTAACACCATCAACCACTTCTTCTGTGAGGCTCCTTCACTGATGAAGCTCTCTTGCAGTGACATCTTGGCAGTCAACATCTTAAAGCTGGTGGGCACAACCATCTTGCTTTTAATCCCACTTTCACTGATCCTCATTTCATACTTTCGAATCATAACCACTATCGTGACAATTAGTTTGGGAAAGAACAAAGCATTTTCAACGTGTGTGTCCCACCTTGTGGTGGTGGTCATTTTCTATGGGACGGCAATGTTCATGTACGCTAAACCTGAGCATTCAGTCACAGAAGATGTAGACAAAATGGTGGCCGTATTTTACACAATGATAACGCCCATGCTAAACCCTTTGATCTATAGCCTGAGAAATAAAGATGTTCTGAGAGCCACAAAGAGGCTAGTGGGAGCTAAGTAAGGTTTTACAACCCTTGTAGAGATGACCAGATTGATTGACAGAACTGGGATTTGCAGATGATTCAGTCAAATTGCTGGAAGTGGAGATTCTGGAAGCTCTGGTACTCTGCAGCTTTTGACTTGTGATGTTTTTGGTGGTCGGCAAGACACAATGTTGCCTTAGATTTATTCTAATCCTCCAGTAACTCACCACATAACTTATGGAAGTCAGCAGGGGTGATGTTATTTGGAACACCTTATATAAAATAAGAGGATTTACCTGCAGCCACTATTTTCAATTTGTCACAGTGAGAAGAAAGGCTGAAACACAAAGCAAAAAAAAAAGATTCTACTACCTAATAAAGCTTCACATAAGTGTTGGCCCATTGCTCTAATTAGTGTATTTATACCACTGCCAGCAGTTATTATTGTACAGGGCTTGCTGAGCAACTTAGTGGCTAACACAAAGTCCTGGGTTAGGAGGATATGTAAATGAGGAAAGACAGAGAAGAAAATACAGGCAGAAAGTGCAACAATTCAAGAAAAGATTTGAGCATCTACTTAATGTGTCTAAAAAGAAAAAAAAAGCACACTGGACACCTAAGCAGTATATGTAAGTAGAACAGTGATCCCAAAAAATGTTGTCTTCGATGGGTTATTTGTTGTATAAGATAAATGCCCCTTTGTTTAGCATGTTCATGCAAGGAATGCAAACCAACACACACACATTTACTAAAGACCCGACGGATCCAGCAGTACCTTCAGCTGATCCTCCGGCTCTCTTCGGCCGCCTCTGTCCTTCGATGCAGTCAAACCGAAGGGCTGCTGTTACGGGCTATTCTCAACAGCCTGTACAGCTGCCGAGCGGCTCAGATAGGTGTACTATCCATGCCCCATATACGGCTGCGCAGCCCTGAACTCTGTATTTTGAATTTCACTTGCAAATGGCGAGGGCTTACTGGTCACCTGACTGCGCTGACCCATGAGAAGCACTTCTTGCAGACTGGAGGGGGTAATTCCATTTTACCAAATTACCCTTTAATAACATGAAATGACTAAAATGTCTGTGCAGCAATTTGATATGCTAGATAATTTTTTTGTTTTTTAATGCAAATTGAGTTTTAATAAAGGGCAGTGGGCGTGTGTATTGTTTCTTTATATGGTTATGCAGACTACATTTCCATAAGGAATCATTATATTTATTATCGTTGAAAGCATAAGACCATAATCTGTGTGTACAAATGTTTCCAATCTTTGTAAAATAAATCAGACCCTTACTATGGACCAGGGCTGGATTGACATTACTTTTCCCCATAGGGACACTATCTTGTGCTGCCCCGCTCCTATCCCAGGCTGTCTAGCCTTAGCAGTAGATGTCATAGCCCCAAAGCACACAACGGGGCTGAGGGCAGAAAGGCTGGAAGTTGCCTTCTATAGCTATAAAAGAATAGGCACACTGTCACCCTATTTAACTTACAGTAACATCTATATTTATGGGCCCTGAGTGGGTGATTTATAAGCACACAATACACTATTCTAGCAACAAAAATGAACAGCTTGTGCAGGGACAGCAACAATAAGGATCTGTCTGGATTGCACTGGCAGGCAGAGAGGCAGATTGAAACCTGTTATTTATGGTGGGAATTTTCCATGGCCCAGGGCACCAGATCTGTCAGGTGTGGCACGTAGCTACCCAGGTATTATGTTATTGCCATTAATGTACTCCCATATTTTTTCTCATACCCGGAGTCATTAAATGCGGAACTCCAGAAAAACAGCTAAATACAGTTGTAATACATACAGTATATTGCCAAAAGTATTGGGACACCCCTCCAAATCATTGGATTCAAGTGTTCCGTGAAATTTCCATGCTACTAAATATTCCGCGGTCAACTGTTAGTGGGGTTATAACAAAGTGGAAGCAACTGGGAACAACAGCAACTCAACAAAAGAAATGTGCGAACTGTCTTACAGATGAAAAGCAACAGCAACTCAGCCACGAAGTGGTAGGTCACGTCACATGACAGAGTGGGGTCAGCGCATGCTGAAGCGCACAGTGCGCAGAAGTCACCAACTGTCTGCAGAGTCAATAGCTACAGACCTCCAAACTTGGTGTGGCCTTCAGATTGGCACAACAACAGTGCGTAGAGAGCTTCATGGAATGGGTTTCCATGGCCGAGCAGCTGCATCCAAGCCTTACATCACCAAGTGCAATGCAAAGCGTGGGATGTGTGTAAAGCACGCCGCCACTGGACTCTAGAGAGTGGAGACGAGTTCTCTGGAGTGACGAGTCACACTTCTCTGTCTGGCAATCCGATGGACGTGTCTGGGT
>NW_017309129.1:0-9819 GCF_000935625.1 Nanorana parkeri | reverse complement strand
CAATATTGAACCCTACGGACTAAGACTAGGATGCCATTAAAATTAATGTGCGTGTAAAGGCGTCCCAGTACTTTTGGCCATATTGTGTATATGTAAACTGTTTTTCCCTCCAAAGGCCTTGTACTTCTGTTCAGGCATTCTGCCATAGCTAGGTCCAAGACCTACATTTCTTTATGTCAGTTAGCAATATATCATGGTCCAAGATCCACCTCAGCCTGTGGCTGGACAGCAATGGAGTAGCGGCACATTGACGAGACCAACCATATGATCTTAAAATATCACCAAAACCTTCTCTACACCTCTGAAGACCTCCTGCCCTCTCCAGCTCCCTCGTCACCTTCTCCCATGCTTACCTCCAAGACTTCTCCAGAGTCTCTCCCATCCTCTGAAACACCCTACCCCAACTGGTCTGCTCATCTCCTATTATGTACACCTTTAGTGGATCCTTGAAAAATCATCTCTTCATGGACACCTATCCCACCTCCGCATAATAACTGTTGTTTTATTTCTTCACAGGTTTATCTCAGAACACAATTTCAGAAATGGGCCGGGGATTCCTTTTGCAGACATGACAATATCCTTACCTGTCTAACGCCTACAAAAGGTGTTATGTCACGTTTATGAAACCAGTTAGAGAACTTTTTCTACCAAAGTACTGGGTATCCATCACAGAATGTTGGAAACATATTATGAGAAAGAAAACAGCACTTTATTGTGAAGGTGCCACAGGTGGCCTGAGTTAGGAGCAAAGGATGACTTGTGCAGTGAGTTTCAGAAACAGCAATTCGGGACTTCTATGAAGATGGATTTCAACAGCACATTGGTCTAGTTACAACCTAAAGGGTTTGTATGCAAAACTACCCTTTGTAGACCAAATAGTTCCTCAGTTACCCTCAGTATGATACTGCAGCTAGTGGTACAACAATAAGCATAATAGATTTCATTTAGACCAGCACTTTAAAAAAAATCCATTTGCTGTGGGGGTTTTTTTTTAGGACACCTCTTCATGGTACATAGAAATGGGGCATACGTGTCTGAGTGTGACTGAATGATGAAGGTTTCCGGACATGAAAACCAAATTGCCCATACTGTATATGCTGTTATACCTGTCATCACTGCGTGCATACTTTGAATCTGGAACATCTCAATAAAGGTTTCCTCTCTTGAAAAGAACCAATGATTGCTAGTGCTGATTTATCTGGTGATGGTATATGTGGACAAAAACCAGGAAGTCTCACATGTATATAGAGAGCTGTAGCTCGCGGTATACTGAGCTTAGGGTAACGGGAGGACGCTAGTTTGTGTCCTCCCGTTACCCTAAGGAGAACTATGGGGAAAAACACTGACCCCATAGTTCTCCTTTAAAGGAAAGTCAACTCCTAATAAATGATAAAGATATTCAAAATACATTTTCACTCGTCAGCCGGTGATGATATTCTCTAAAACTACTGCATCTAGGGGCTCTCTGTGGACTTTATGTCTACAGAACACTAACTACAAATCTCCATTTTGACCTACTTCCTACTCCATCTCTAACTACCTACTAGACATGCGCACCAGCAAAAAATTTGTTTAGTTTCGTCTCGTTTTGACTCGGATTTTGCTTTATTTAGTTTTTCGGAATTCGGGTCCGAAAGTCAATTCGTTTCGGAATTCGGACGAAATTCGTTAGCGGAAATCCTTACGAACTTTCGTTTCTAAGTTGTTTCATTTTAGTTTCCTTTGTTCAAAGTGACATTTAAGAGGGGAAAAAAGTTTTTTTGTTCTCAATTGTCACTTTGCTGCAACGAAAATTTCGTCCAAAAAATTAAAGTTTGTCCAAAAAAACGAATCGGAAATTCGGATTCGTTTGCATTCGTTATATCTGTAATTTGGAATTCGGATACATACGAATCTCCGAGTTTCCGAAATTTCGTCCGAATTTCGATTCGTAACGAAACGAATCGCACATGTCTTATACCTACACCATCTACATTTTTTAGATTGTCTCAGTGCTTTTCCCTGAAATCAGCGCAGAGTTTGAAGCAAATTTCTGACATCCGTTGCACTGTCCTTAGACTGTCTACAATAAACCTTTGACATCCTGTGGCATGCTGGGAATTCATCTTCAAAGGTGTTGTGGAAGGCATTTTTTTTTAATTACAACATTGTGACATCAATAAAAGAAAACAGACTGTCCAACCAGAAGAGTGAACTTTGTAAGAGTTTGATCAGTTGTGGTTCGGTTGAACTTCATAGAAATTTGCAAACCTCTGAAATCCAGAATTTCCAAACAGGAAGTCTCATTGAAATCAATGGAAACAAATATCTAAAAGTATTGCATATTACAGAGCAGCAAATTGTTTAAAATTGTGCAGAATGGTTTAGGGAGCTTCTGGGAGACCTACTGGTCAAGATGATGGACCAAAAACAGCCTGAGACGCTATTTTAAAGAAAACTTTATCAGAGATACTAAGATAGAAGGGTGGGGCCTGATGGCTAAGGGTGCTCAGGCAACAGCAGAAGCAGATATAAGGTAAACAATTACCTTTAAAGGAGCTTTTTATCCCTATTTTCAAGAAGCCTTTCAGAAATTGAAATCGCCAAAATTAACACTGAAATTGTCCATCTGAAGCCATGAAAAGTACAAAAGTACAATAAGACAACAAAGAGAATACTTTACGCAGCAAGTCCGTCCTCTGGTTCTGTGTCTTGGTTGGGCTCAGAGAGAGAGAGCAATATGGCTGAGCACTGAACTATGGCCCAGGGCTTTCCCAGAGGCATCACTGAAACCTCTTGTGTGACACACAATGCCACTTACATTCTCCCACAACTAATGCAGTATGAGGGAGAGCAGCATGACTGTGGAAAAGTCCATAGGGCTAGATCACAGGAGGTGTCTAATCTCACAGCACGTAAGGAAGACCTTAACATCTGGGCGGATGGATCCAGGTATTGGGAGGGAGGAAGCTTCCACACAGGATATGTCCTATTGTGTCCCCAGACCAATGAGCAGATGCTAATTAAATGCCCTCGAAGTTTTTCTGCCTCAGGAGCTGAACTGGAAGCAGTGAGAGAGGCCATTATACACTTTAGCTCAGGCCCAGTATCCATCTTCTCTGAAAGTGCCTATGTCACCAGGTTACTAACAGAGTGTAAGGATTCGTGCTGCTGCGTCCCTCCATGGAACGCAGATACCTACAGCACGTCCTGTGGAGAGAGTCGCCGATGCGTGCCAGGGTGGAACGAGACTATTGCGGAGTGAACGCCTTGCAATTCCCGAACCCCTCTAGCTAACATACCAGCGCTACTGCCCAGAGAGATGAGCCCTGAAGGACTGTTTCCTTGTTTCACCTCTTGTCTGAAGAGACTTGTACAGCTGACTCCTACCAACAACCGCAAGTACCAAGTGTTCATATAAGGCAAAGTGACTGAGATGCTTATTGCTGTTTATTCCTGTTAACCTCAACCTTGGTCCATCGTCTACGGTAGTAAACCATCTTCACTACTCTGTAACGCACTCTCTAAACCCTCCATTAATCTATTAGTCATACCGCAACCTACTATGCATCAGGACTACCTCCCTATCTGCCCCCGCAGACTGGATCCTCACCTAGATACTTAGTGTTATTTGGGTACATCCAACTTAAGTTGCGACTCCCTTAGGTATGAAGTAATACTCCCCGAGTTGCATAGTTGTTATACCTTTTATTTGAGTTACATAATTAAGGCAAATGATATCAGAATTCCAAACTCTCAGTTCATAGCTTGAGAGTGACGCCTGGAATTCAGTACTGACTGCCGAATCCTCATCACTCCGAATACTCCTCCGCAGCTGTGATCCATGCTTGCATATCCGTTGGGTGTTACACATAGTATATGCCTTTGTGTCACACAAGAGGTTTCAGTGATGCCTCTGGGAAAGCCCTGGTACATAGTTCAGTGCTCAGAGATATATGGGAACGAGCCAGTGCTGAACATCAGAGAGTAGCTATTATCAAGGTGAAGGCACACCAGAAAGGTAGTGAGGAGGTCACCATTGGCAACAACAAAGCAGATGAGCTGGCGAAGGAAGCAGCCTTGATAGCCTGGGGGCCCTGGATCTGGGTATGGGAAGAAAACTGCAGGATTGCTTGACAGACTGGGATAAAGATGAAAACCTGCTGAGGAAGCTACAGCGGGAAGGGGCTAATGTTACCATAGTCATATACCATGATCAGATTAAAATAAGGCGAGTGGAGCATCTACTGGAAAAGGATGCTAGCGGTTATCGGTGGGAAACTTTATTTGGCTATTCCAGTAAGGCCAATGAGATTTTGAATTACTTAATCCATCCGATTGTGGTATTACTAATTCTTGCTGTGGTTTTATCACTGGTACAAGTGTATATGTGTTGTTTGGCCAGATATTTAGACAAAAGGATTTCCAATATGTATAGTAGAGTTGGAGGACAGATTGACAGTAAGGTCTTGGAGGCTTTACTGCCAATCAGGTGTCCAGAACAGCCGCGAGTACGCCAAAATTGTGACAAGGCAGTCCATTATGAGCGGACTTGCATGATCCCAAGCCGTTCTTACCAAAATGGGATATAGGGGATGGAAATTAAATGCAAAGTTTCTTGTGATTGTTTCTCCAAGGATGTGATTTATCACTTTTTCTATGGGAGTATGTGAAAATTTGTAGTTTTTCTATGGGAGTATGTGAAAATTTGTAGTTCGTCTATGGGAGTATGTAAAACATTTTTTCTGTGCTACTGTTTTTGTCAGTGAAGGGTTAATGCTTGAGTGAAATGTATTAATTTAGTATTATGGTTGCAGTCAGTCCATCCTCTGTGTGCTATGTCTGAAGGCTGGTTAGGAACTGCCATTAAGGTATTCTGAGTGAATGTTGGAGAATGAATGGATACCCCTTTGCTTTTGTTTGCCCATATCGCAGTACCCCAGGAAGTCATCTGAGAGGAGAAGGCCAAGAAATAGCAGCGTGGAGATCCTTTATGGAAAATGGATGAGGGTGTGCCATCCACACACAAAGCAGCATATGTTGGAATGTACAACATTTCCATGTACTAAAACTGCCGAACGTCTATATTCACATATTGAATCTGAGATTGCATGGGTCATCGAAGAAGCCATCTGTGTTTTAGAAGTGCTGGAGGCCATGGTATTCATCCCCGCAGGAGGCATGGGAAAGGGAAGTGATAAAGGTGAGATTCCTTCATCTGGGCAGGACGTCACACATTGCACCCTGTGGTGTTGATGGGGGTTATATGGGCATTGGGAAGACACCCTCAAGATATCCTGCAATGCATATGAAGGTGGCTGTCTATTATCTAAGGATCAAAGGACAAGCTGTTGACCTAGGCCAAGGAATGAACAACAATGGTTATGGTCCACAGATCCTGCATAACTAGGTGCCAACCCCTAATTAGGTAACATTGGAGAGGAAAGAAAAGTTGGGTTTTTTTTTGGCACCAATTGACAAGTACCAATAAACTCCAAACTGGCCAGTGTGCGACCGGAGACGGCCCCATACGCACTGGTGGATTTTTGTTGTTGGAGACTGCGAGCAGGCTGTCTTGAGGTCCTATTCCACTAAGCCTTTCCCTAGCTATGCTCTTCTTTCTGATGGATGTACCTTGGATATGAGTATACTCTTGTCTACTACCATATCATCTGCGCCCTATAAGAACAGCCTTTGACTGGCCAATTCCATCCTCCTTCACCCTGGGAATACGTGCCCTGTGCCTGTGCATGTGCACCTGTTGATTCACACTGAGGGGACCACCTCCTTCTCCTGATGAAGCGCCCTTTGGCGCAAAACGCGTAGAGCAGAGTAATGCGAGTACTGCATTTCCACCGAGCATTGCAAGTACTGCATCATCACCCACCATTTTTGGTTCCACTAGAGTTTTTTTCATTTCTAGTACATAGATTAATTTTCTTTATGAATTGTATCTGTTTCCCACATATTATTATTATTTACCAATCATGTCTCTAGATTTCTGATCATGTAATATAGCCTCTTAGTTGGAACCCAGGGGGTGCTAGGTGGTTCTCTCAAAGTTGTGTGTTTATGTAAATGGCCTGGATGGGAAGGGGGTTTAACACCGCGGATGTCAACTGGTTAATCTGCATTTATTGATGCTTTTTACCTTTTTGTAAGTAATTAAATAAATATATATTTTTTTATATATAAACTGTCATTTGGAGTTTATTGGTACTTGTCAATTGGTGCCCAAAAAAAACCCAACTTTTCTTTCCTCTCCTAGGCCAAGGAATGACCTGCATTACAATGGTTCCCCCTGCTGGAGGACTACAATGCTTGCGGACAAATATGAAGGAAGATGCGGATTGGCCGAAAGACCTGTAAGGGGCATACTGAATTCTGGGTAAAGGAGTGTCGATTTACGTACATGAATGGGTCCTGTTTACTATAAAAGTCAGTGCTCAGCCATATTGCTGTCTCTCTCTCTCTAAGCCCAGCCAAGACACAGAACCAAAGGACGGACTTGCTGCGTAAAGTATTCTCTTTGTTGTCTTATTGTACTTTTGTATCTTTTTTTATCTTTTATTATGTTTATAGTTCTGTATAAATAAATAAAACCATTGCTTCTTTTAACCATTGTATTGTTATCATTGGAAGCAGAGAATAGCAAGTTAGCTTATTTCAGTAATTGTGAAGGCAATTTAGAAATTACAATCTCTATCATTTTTTTATAATTATTCTTATTATTATTATATATTTGATGTGATACTCTGTTCAAAAGCAGTGTTTTTTGTTTTTTTGTCAAGCCCCCAGGCACGTCTTGAATCTGTTATCTTGTATCTAGAAAACACAATTTGTTGGGAGCTCTATGGGGATGTTTTTCACTGAAGGTCCTCAGAGTAGGAGCTCAGTCTTTTGCAATATCTTGGGAAATAGATTAAAAAAACATTGTATATAGATATGAAGTAAAGGTTATATAAGAGGAAACACCACAAGATCCTCAGACAGACCTATGTACAATTGTATAAAACTGTGTATATTCTGTATTTATCAGATGTACATATATCTTAAGACCAGGGGAAGCCTCTTTTGTCTGGTATAAAGCTGGTACAAGATTCCTCAGATATGGCAGCATCAGACTCCTCATGTACACAGTTTGGAGTATTCATCATCAGCATAAACCTTGAATTCCATCATCTGATATTTGAGGTTTGTTGACCACAAACACCTCCATCTTATCCCGGAAAATGAGCTCTATGTAACAATTCAATAACTACAAAACATACCAGATTCCTGCTGAGCCTATCACTCTTCATATGTATTTATAATGTGATGGAGTGTTAGTATGAGCGCTCTGAATAATTATCTCCAGAGGCAGGGGCGTCCCGAGGCTGGGTGACACCCGGAGCGGTAACCGAGTGTCAGCCCGCCGAGACGTCACTGCGTATGCGCGTGACGTCACCACAAGCGTGCACGATGACGTCATTCTGATACCTGCCCGCGGCCATCTTGGTGATGGACGCTGGCAGAGAGAGGAGGGGACAGTCACCCGGCGGGATAAGGTATGCCGCCGGGTCCCCTCCTCTCTCCTGACACTGTCGGTCGTTCGGTCCATGACCGAGCGCCCGACTTTTCAGAGGGGGGTGACACCAAAATGACTGTGAGTCATTTTGGTGTCACCCCTCCACTGGTGGGACCTGGGTGTGGGCCGCACCCCCCTTGTGACGCCACTGTCCAGAGGTAGTGAGCCGAGTCCAGAGCTCTGATTTTAGGCAGCATTGAATTAGAGGATCTGACATCTTACATACAAGGCATTGAAAATTCTTTTTATGTATTTATTGTTTACAGATGATAACTCGGCAACAACAACGTGAATGTAAAATATAAAAATGTATAAAGTGCTTTGAAATCCTATATAATACTTGTCAGGCTTTTGCGTGTCCACAGGAGCGGAATCAAAAATGAATAAAATGTTATTGGAAAATATCAACAAAAAACAGAATTCCGAGTGGGGATGTGTGTGTATGTGTATGGCCAGAACATGTTCTAGTTATGGATAGAGTAGGGAAGGGTTTGAGCCTGTGTTGTCTGATCCACAGAATGAATGAAGTAGATGCATTGCACTGCAGGTCCTCAGGTACAGTTTCCTCACATGTTTCCTCCTTGCTGGAGGCCATTGAATGAACACGGATAGAAATCTGACCTTAGGAATGGGTACAGAGGATAGTGGCTAATGATTCCGCCTCTCAGTGCTTTAGGGTTGTGAATGGCGCGCACCAGAGTTCTGTCTCGGGGCCAATGCTGTTTTTTTTTTTTTTTAATCAGAAGTCAACTTTATTGTGCATCTGCACGGTACAACGATACAAGGAGGTCATGCCTCCAACACAAAACAGCATCCTCAATACAAATCTGGAGTATAGTATAAATACATAGAACACGTTACATTGTAGAGTAAACTTGAGAGGATTATTCAGTTGCAAACAAAGCAGACAATATATAGCCACGATGGCTGTACTTAATAGTGCAAAAAAAGCATAACAAAGTGTTGCAATGAGCATGTCCGGTGTAGTGCGAGAACATATAAAAAGGAGTAACGCTGGCCCTATGTGGCATCAGGTATTAGAGTAAGTACGATCAGGCAGTCACACTTGAGGTTAATAGTGTTCCCTATCGCATATAGACAGGTGTATAAAATGTTTCAAGTGTTTAGCGTCAATGGGGAGAAATGGAGAAGAAGGGTGGGGGGTCAGGATTGGGAGAGGAGCAGGCGAAGCAGGTAGAGGGGAAGAGGGGAAAGGAAAGGGAGGTGCAGCAGGGAATATCCAAAAGGAAGTAAGGAGTATCGGGGCTGTGGGTCAGGCATTTAGTATCTGGATCTCTACCAGCATTCAGGGGGGCGTTGCATTCATAGCCCGATGATACGCATCCGTGTCCCGAAAAGATGCCCAGGGGACCGAAAGAGCTCCTCCGTGTTCCGGAGCGTGGAGGTTAGGTCTTCCATCAGGTAGGTCTCGTCAACTTTAGGGCCAATGCTGTTTAACCTCTTTATAAATGACATTAAAGTAAAAAAAAGAATTCCATTTGCGGTATTTGCTGATGATACCATGGAATAATCTTGGCACAGGATATAGCAAATATTACAGGAAGACCTTGATAAAAAAAATAGGTGGATGGGAGGCTATTAGGCAGATGATGTTCAATATTGAAAAATGGAGTAATGCATTTTTGGTGTTAAGGATTTGCAGGCAAGTTATTTATTCACCGGAGGAATTACTGATGGAAAAAGATTTGGAGGTCCTGGTAGACTTAGCAATAGCATCCAATGCCAGACTGCAGCTGTCAAAGCCAGCAGAATATTTCCATACATTAAAGGAGAATTATGAGGTGAGTGAAAATCACTCAGCCTCATAATTCAAGCCGACGTGTGACAATGAAACTGTCACACGTCGAGTCATTAGATCGGGGAGTGAGCGAACACATACCGTCGCTCGCTCACTTCTCGATCATGTCCATGCAGAGAGCTGTGACTGTCACTCAAGGCTCCCTACAGGGATTCCCCTCATCCCCGCTCCGATCCTCCAGCGCTGACTGGAGGAACGGAAGGGGGAAGGGGCGGGTACAGCTGGCTCTGCCTTTAGATAAGCAAAGCCAGCTGTCGATCACGCAGCTGGGTGGATCTCGGTCTCAGTATACCGCGAGCTGTAGCTCGCTATATACTGAGCTTAGGGTGAGGGGAGGACGCTAAGCCATGGTTGTGATACCAAGCCATACTGCCTTCTGCAGCTTTGTGAATAACCTTCTTGGTCGGGGCATCCAGGTTGTGCCGCCCCAATAGGGGCATAGAATATGAGATGC
>NW_017309128.1:89094-97888 GCF_000935625.1 Nanorana parkeri | reverse complement strand
TATTATTGTGGCCCAATTACGTACGATAAGGGAACAACTCCACGCCTTATGCACAGATAAAGTTAGTTCCGCACTGCTCAAATGCCAGCGCACATTTTATGAATACGGCTATCAGTGTGGCAAATACCTCATTGTTACTGAGTATGTGTAGCCTCCAGAGCTGGCAAAGTTGGGTAGTTGTCTTTGACTGGCACAGCTTGCCCTCAAATGCCAATAGGTGGACTGTTCAGTTGATGCCTAGCAAACCTAAAAAAATTAAATGGGTTTCCAAGAATAATACCACCAGCTATAGAGAACTACAAATCTCAGCAAAACATTATACAGCAATGCAGAATACCATCAGCTATAGAGGACTACAAATCCCAGCAATACATTATACAGCCATGCAGAATACCACCAGCTATAGAGGACTACAAATCCCAGCAATACATTATATAGCAATGCAGAATAATACCACCAGCTATGGAGGACTACAAATCCCAGCAATACATTATATAGCAAAGTAGAATAGCGATCCAGTGCCTTCCAGCAGGTAATCGTGCTGGAATGCACCGGAATAGGTGTGAATGAGCCCTAAGAAAGTAAAATAATGTATGTTGACTCTTGCTGTAAACAAAAATACCTGCCCATGAATGCAATGCATAAAAAATGCACGAGGGCAACGCACTGTGTGTAAAAAAACAACAACAAAAAACACAAGTGTCAATTTAATTGCATTTAAAATGTGTCCACGTGTGCTTAATGCAATGGAAGTAGGTGTAAACTCAGTCTGAACTACTGCTGGAAAGTATATAGAGTACTGGCACTATTTTTCCTTGTTTTTTTTCTTCATGTTTGTAGAAAATAAAAAATTTTCAGCGACAGATATAGATACTGCCTCAAGGCTGGTTCACACCACAAACAGTGTGTTCCAGAGTGGTCAGCCGGCTCACTGCGTTCAGGGGTAGGACGGGAAGTGGCGGTGCGTTGAAGTCAATGGCACTGCAGCCACACACCCCACCCGCAGTGTGATCGCACTGGACTAAACGCAGGCACTGATGTGCCACGCGCTTGGGTGTGGCGATCGCACTGCGGGCGGGGTGTGTGGCTGCAGTGCCATTGACTTCAACGCACCGCCACTCCACCTCCCACACCTGAACGCAGGGAGCCGGCTGGGTTGCGATACAGTGCGTTCCAGAGGCAGACCACAGACAAGTCAACATTGTAAGATTTTGCATAAGCCGAATCTGGCCATAGACACTAGAATGTCCGACTAGACTGACATGCAAGCTCATATCACTTTTACATTCCAGTCAGTGCACTGCTGGTCCAGGAACACCATTAGCCAGAGAGAAGCGGGTCTCTTTCTAGTATTAGTCGACAGCTCGCTGGGTCCTCACGGCCGAGGCTCCAGCGCAGCCCCATAATTTGCCTACCCTGCGGTGCTGCTTGTGTTCACCAGTGCAGCCCGGCCCGCCCGCTTGTCACTGCCTGGCCACCCCCATCTGTGCGCCGTTGGCTCCCCCAGTTGTAACGATGTCACTCTGGACTCGGGCCTTAGTAACATTCTGGACTCTGGCCTTAGTAACACTCTGGACTCTGGCCTTAGTAACACTCTGGACTCTGGCCTTAGTAACACTCTGGTCTCAGGACCTGAGAGTGACCCTGCAGAGCACACCATAGATCCTGCACAGCCCATCTGAGACTCTCTATGGTGGGCTCCGCAGGGTCTCACGTGGGCTGGTTGCGGGATCCCTTTTCCTGCACATCCTCTAAGCTACTCTTACCTGCCACTGCTGGGGCCCAGCCTCCTCCCCCACCGGACCGGCGCTGCTGGGGCCCGGGCCGCCTCCAACCGCCGGACTAGCACTGCTGAGGCCCGGCCGCCTCCACCTCCTCCCATGTCACCCCTGCCATGCCGCCCCTTCTCTGGCTAGCAAGCAGTAGATATATGCAAAACGAATAAAGCAATTTTAAAAAAAGGGTTAAACTTACCTGTGTCTCTGCTGCGCGCTCCTGTCCAAACATCTGAAAATTTCTGGGACGGCCACAAAGGATCTTGGGACGCGTGCATGCGCAGTTCAGAAGATATTCGGCTGGGAGACGAAGAGCAGCATGCACCCGCACAGTCTCCGTGGGACATGAGAGAAGAGGAGGACAGAGGAGTCAACGCTGGATCGGAGACCTGCACCAGCGCTGGAGGTACAGCTAAAAACTACACTAAAGAAGAAGATGATCGGATTAAGGCAGAGGCGTAACTAGGACCTTCAGGGCCGCGGTGCAAGAAACTATGAAGGACCCCCCGCCGCCATGGCACTGTGTTGTTAACAGGGCGGCTGCCGAGGTCCCCAGCAAGCACAGGGGACCTCAGACAGTTGCTTCAGTTTAAAAATGTAGTGCCGGTGTTCTGTCGAGAACGCTGACCCAGCATCTGCGCTTGTGCACAGACGGGATTAAAGAGGAAACCGGCATTTATTTACAAAGTATTAGTTTGTAATGGTTAATTGTGACCGTTAATAATATGCCGTCCATGGCAGTAATTGATGGATAGAATATTATTAACAATTTAAACGAAATACTTTGTAAATAAATCCCCGTTCCCTCAATAATATCGGTCTGTGCGCAAGCGCTGAGGTTGGCAAATTCGACTACACCGGTACTACACCGGTCTGGGCATTTTCACGAGTACACTGTACATCCAGCCACAAAGGGACCAAATGACTCGTCACGTACACTGTACGTGACGAGTTATTTGCTGCACTAGAAGGCTGCTAACCGCTGAGAATCAGCGGTTACCTTTCAGTAATAGATGTCTAACTATCTAGAGATCCATTACTGAAAGGGTTAACCTTTTTCAGACACCCGATACCTTAATATCGGGTGTCTGAGAGTCACAGCAAAGCAGACACACATGTCGGCTTTTGCCGGCATTCTGACAGCTCGTATAGATCGAGAGATATCTCTCTCAAGCTATACTGGCTTTTTTTTTTTTTATCTTTTGACTTTCAAGAATAGATACAAAATGTTATGTATTAGACACATAATGTATCTATTCTTGAAAGTAGAATGTTTAAGTTTTCTGAAACATTCACTGACAGCTGAATCCTGAACTGCTGCAGGATCAGTGTCACTAACTTATTATCGGCTGTTCTGAAGTTTGAAGCAGCCTGAAAAAAAAAAAAATGTATTAATTTATCAAGCAGTAATAGTGAGATTAATTCACAATGACTGCCTGATATAATTAAATAAATAAAATTTGTCAGTATAAAAAAAGTGAAAAGTGTAAATAAATTAAAAAAAATAGTGAAAAGTGTAAAAAAATTAAAAATAAGGGACAAATAAATGAATGTATGTATTGCATTTTTTTTTAGCTGTGCTGGTTTTGTTAAAAAAAAATACTACAAATCAAAACTGGGAAAAAAAGTTTTTTTTTACGTTTTTTCCTCTTTTTTTAATTTGTATTTGTGCTAAGTGAGGCGTTAGACACACATATGTGATATAAATATATAGCCCTATCTGTCCTCTAAAAAACAATATATAATATGTGTGGGTGCACTTTGTAAGAAAGTATATTACTGACGTGGAAGAATCACACAGCAAAAATGTCAAAAGTGTGTCAGTCATTTACGAACAGAAACCAAAAACAAGCTCAGTCATGAAGGGGTTAAATGAACTTACTCGCACAGCAATGGTTAACCTCCTCCCCCTTGTCAGCTCACACTCCGTGTTCTGTGAACGAAGATCACAGAAGTGTCCTGCACAGTCTCCCCTAGCTCAGGCTGATGTCGGCTGGTGATGGGGGCGGGGCAGCACGCTCTGTGTTCAGCCTGGCCGCTCTGTGCTCTTTCATCACTCGAGCTGTCAGAGCTGGCCATCGGACATAGCGGGCTGAGCCGGCCCGAACACAAGCAAGTGCCCGGTATGCCCTATGGCCAGTGCGGCCCTGCTCGCGGGCGCTCGCCTCCGGAGGGTCCTACAAAAACTTCCCTTTTAAATGGGCCCCTAACGCCATCAAATATCTTTGTGTCCTTAAGTGGACCGCAAGTGAGGATGAGCCGGATGACGCCTCCGGAGGGGGCGAAGTGCTGAGCGCCGCCCTGTGGGCGTGGATGGATGGCATGATGTGGAGGAGTGGGCGGAGCTTTACACCACTTCGGGAATGCGGGCGGACCCGCATATTACAGATATTAGGTGTCATTACATGGGGGAGCTAGCCTGGGAAAATTTAATTCAGGCTAATAGCTAATTGTTAGATACAGTGATTTGGTTATTAGGCCGAGCATGCACATGGTGGTATTACATAACCCCCCCCCCCCGGAGCATGCACAGGGTGGTAAAAAGTAATAATCATAATGTAAATAGGGATAAAAGCTCTTTATTGCAGTTTGATCACTGAGATGTTTTATTTCCTCTAAGATAATTACAGAAAAGTTAGTTATTTGATATGAGAAGTTCGGCCTCTGTGGCAGTTGCTTAAAATTACTTCGGCCGGGTTCACTCCTAAGCGAATGAGCTGGTGAGCTTTTTTCGCGCAGTTGTCGTGCGTTTTCGTTTGCGCGATTTTGCTTGACAGGCGGTTTTCAATGCATTGAGATGTATATGGGACCCCAGCGGCGTAACAACCGCCTCAGGCCTGGTGTACACCTGGGCGGTCTGTGATTGCTCAGCAATTGTGCATGATACTGCGCAGATTGCTTTGTAGTCATTTGAAATTTTACCAGAAATTTGCACGTGGGGGGCTAGCCCCCCCCCTTATGTAATACCAAATATTCATAATTTCTCTGTAATTATATGAGATCTAACTTTGAAACCACTTGATCTTACCGGATCTAACGAAGGCCTATCAGCCTGAATGAAATTTTACCAGAAATTTGCACGTGGGGGGCTAGCCCCCCCCCTTATGTAATACCAAATATTCATAATTTCTCTGTAAGTATATGAGATCTAACTTTGAAACCACTTGATCTCATTCCCCCCTGCAAATAACTGTTAATATCTCTATTTCTGTGTGAGATCTAACGCAAACAACAGAGATTTAACCTGATCTAACAAAGATCTAACCAACTGCATATGTTTTGTTCAAAAATTTTGATATGGGGGGCTAACCCGGCTGAGGTGAAAGCGAGCGCTATCCACTACCTCAACCCAGTTTTCCAGCCTCTAACCCAACTCCAGTACCTCAGTGGTCTGCCTCCAGATCCTCAGCCCAACCAAACCCTCCTACCGGACCTATGTGCTATACCTGTAACCAAACCGGTCATCTGCAGCGATATTGCCCTACCCCATCAGGCAGTATGGGTTAATGGGCAGCCGGCCCAGGGACCCCGGGATTCCGGGGCTACGATTACCCTCATCCAGCCTCACATGATTTCCCAGCCGGCCTGGACCAGCCAGACTGTTGCAGTCAGGGTAGCAGGGGGCAAGATGCTACGTTTATCCACCGCCTTGGATTGGATCTCAGGGGAGCGACAAGTGCGAGTGCGATTACTAAGTGAGTTACCCACGGAAGTATTTTTGGGGAACGATTTGGGGCATTTAACTTCCTCATATGCCCCAGAGGCTGCCATGGCCATGACCACCCGACGACAGAGCCAACTTCAATGCAACTCCACTACTATCGGGACCCAGGTAAGACCAAATCCGCCTACGTTACCCCGACTTGACAACCCCATGTACTGGGATTCTCCCTCCAACGTTAGGCAAGAGACTCAGAATGACCCTACTTTAACTGGTTATTGGGACAGGGCGGGCAAGGATCCCAGGGGATTGGGGGAAGACAGAATAGAGTGGGAGGGGGGGTTTCTTTATCGTTACACTGAGGGGGTGGGCACCGGGAAGCAACAGGGTCTCCACAGCTAGTCGTACCCCAGAAATACAAACGGGAGCTATTGCGGCTGGCTCACAACATCCCCTTGGCCGGACATTTAGGGATAGCTAAGACCCGGAGTCGGTTGTCTCGTGCTTTCTTCTGGCCCAGGTTACATGCTGAGGTGCGAGAATACTGCCGGACCTGTGAGACCTGTCAGAGAGTAGGGAAGACAGGGGATCACCCAAAAGCCTCTCTGCAACCCCTGACGATCATTAGAGAACCCCTTAGCCGGATAACGGTAGATAGTATAGGCCCACTGGCACACCCCAGTGTCACTGGGAAGAAGTATATTCTTACGGTGGTGGATTACGCCACCCGCTACTCGGAGGCCATTCCCCTATCCAATATCCAGGCTGATACGGTAGCTGACGCCTTACTGCGGGTATTCACTAGGGTAGGGTTTCCCCAGGAGTTATTGTCCGATCAGGGTACCGAGTTCACAGCCGAGCTGATGCAGCAGCCCTGGCGTCTGTAGGATTAAACACCTCCAGAGCGCCCCTTACCACCCGCAGACTAAAGGGCTGTGTGAGAGATTTAAAGGGACCCTGAAGCAGCTGCTTTGGGCCTTCGTGGAGAGTAGGAAGGATTGGGAGAAATATCTTCCCCATCTACTGTTCGCCTATAGAGAGGTACGCCTAGAGTCCACGGGGTTTTCCCTATGTGAGCTGTTGTATGGGCGAAGGGTTAGGGGACCCTTAGACTTAGTGAGGGACCAGTGGAAGGGGGTAGAGGATCCGGAATGCCTCCCCATCCTTAGTTATGTCTTGGAACTCAGGGAGCGACTGCGGGAACTTACTGATCTAGTCCATGAGAATATGCAATCGGCCCAGAGTCAGCAGAAGGTTTGGTACGATTGGTCTGCGCGGAATCACACCTTTTGTGTCGGACAGAAAGTCCTGGTACCCCTGAAGCAAAATAAATTAAAGGCCTCCTGGCAGGGCCCCTATCAAGTGGTAAAACAGCTGTGCGATACCACCTACGTGGTCGCCAGATGTGCAGACACAAAAATTAAGAGGACGTTCCACATTAATATGATGAGGACCTATCACGAGAGGGCTGAGGCAGTAGCCGCCATATGCGCTCCTGCCACCAGGGACTCTGAATATCTACCCGATGCTGGAGCTTCCCAAAATCAGTAGCCGTTTTGGGGAGGTTGAAGATATTCGGCTAGGAGATTGGTTAGGATCCCAAGAATGAGAACAGGTTAGGGAATTATTCCAGGACCGGCAGGAGACCCCCGGGCAGAAGCCCCTGAGACAACCAGCCTATAGGATTCCCGGAGCCGTGCGAGAAAGGATGAGAGCAGAGATTAGTGAGATGTTTGAGTTAGGGTTGATCGAGCCATCAGCAAGCCCCTGGGCTTCCCCTGTAGTATTAGTCCCAAAACGGGATGGCACAACCCGATTTTGTGTAGACTGAATGACTGTACTCTGACAGACCCCTACCCTATGCCTCGAGTGGACGAATTGTTGGACAAAATAGCTCAGGGACACTATCTGACATCCCATCCCAGGGACACTATCTGACATCCCAGGGGTATACTGGATGTCCTAAAGGAAACCTGGGAAGAGCAGGCAGTAACTGTGACTAATGTGCTCCAGTATGTTGAAGATATGCGGGTGTGTATGAGTCTCACAGCCAGTGGTCCAGCCCGATCGTTCTAATGCCTAAACCTGATGGGTCTATCAGGTTCTGTAATGACTTCAGGAAATAAAACGAGGTGTCTAAGTTTGACACCTATCCCATGCCTAGGATGGATGAACTAGTAGAGCGACTAGCCAAAGACAGGTTATTCACTACTTTAGACCTGACAACAGGTTATTGGCAGATCCCATTAACAAAGCGTGCCCGGGAGAAGACGGTCTTTGCCACTCCTGATGGCCTGTTTCAGTACAGGACCATGCCTTTTGGCCTCCATGGAGCCCCAGCCACTTTCCAAAGATTGATGGATAAACTGCTCAGGCCCCATACTAAATATGCAGCCGCATACTTGGATGACGTGATCATTCGTAGCCCAGACTGGGAAAGCCATCTGGACAAGGTGCAGGCAGTGTTGCACACTTTTAGAGGAGCTGGATGGACAGCCAACCCCTCTAAATGTGCCTTGGGGTTTGCTGAGGCTACATACTGGTTGGCAGAGGACTTGTTAAACCCACAAATGAACAAGATAGGAGCTATACAGATCTGGCACAGACCGCTGAGGAAAAAACAGGTCAGAGTCTTTTTGGGAATTGTAGGCTACTATAGGAGGTTTATTGCTCACTTCGCTACAAGGGCCGTTCCGCTCACTGACCTTATTAAAGCTAGAAGACCATACACGGTGAAGTGGAACAACCAGGCTGAGTGCTTTGTGCCCAACCTGTGCTTGTTGCTCCCGACTTTAGGAAGGAGTTCTTTCTCCAGACCGATGCCTGAGGTGGGTTTGGGTGCAGTTTTGTCCCAATATGTGGATGATGAGGAACACCCTGTTGGAAGTTGTTACCTCGAGAACAGCGCTATGCCACAGTGTAGGGCAGGCGATTTACCCTCGTCATGGACCATGCTTCGTTAAAATGGATGCACACCAACAAGGACAAGAACGCTAGGGTCACAAGATGGTTTTTGTGCTTACAACCCTTTACTTCCTCCTTCACAGGAATGCAGATGCTCTGTCCCGGGTACATGGGTTTGCTGAGGTGGCCGCTTCCCACGCCTGTGTTAAGCTGAGGGGGAGGATATGTGACAGGGTATATGACTTGGTGTATGTCGATGAGCGATTGAAAAGGGCAACTTTCCCCAACAAGTATACATCCTTTCTCTATTAATTAGTCTGCACCTGACAGGCAGAAAAACCTGTATGCAGGGCAGCCATCAGAAATTTTGGGGCCCCTTACACGGCTTTAGCCTGGGACCCCCCCCTCCCACCCGCACCACTGCCCCTCCCACCCGCACCGCTCCCCCTCCCTT
>NW_017309128.1:77476-85407 GCF_000935625.1 Nanorana parkeri | reverse complement strand
CCCGCACCGCTCCCCCTCCCTTCCCCTACGCACTGCCGCCAGACTGAGCTAGTCACACTTATAAAGCTAGTCACATTTATATAGCTCTGACCTATACCGCAGTGCTGTATAGAGAACACTGAGCCATTTATAGTCCTCTATAGCTGATGGTACATATACAGTGCAAAACACCATCAGCTATAGAGGAATACAACCAATCACTATCCCAGCAATACATGTATACAGCATGTGGGGGGCAGGCAGTCTTACGATGACGTGATTATCTTGGCGGGCAGCGGCGGGAGAGAGCTCAGAGCTGGGTGAGGCGGGGAGAAGGTGCGGCGTGAAGCGAGTGGCGCGTGTGTAGCCACGAACGGGGCAACTAATTGAAAGATGACTAATCAATGATGGAAAACATTGACAACATTTTCCATCATCGACTTTAATCAACTTATTCGATTAGTTGTTGCAGCCCCAGTCACATCAGTCTGTGTACAGAGGAGCTTACACTCTAATGCCCCCCCTCAGTCACACACTATTATTATACATGTATATAGCTCTGACATATACCACAGTGCTGTACAGAGATCACTGAGCCAGTCACATCAGTCTCTGTACAGAGGAGCTTACACTCTAATGACACCAGCTGTAGGGGGACTACAAATCCCAGCAATACATTTATACAGCAATGCTGGATGTGGGGCTTAGTGACCCGCTGGACGCGGGGCTTAGTGATCCGCTGGACGCGGGGCTTAGTGATCCGCTGGACGCGGGGCTCAGTGACCCGCTAGACTTGGGGCTTAGTAACCTGCTGGACGCGAGGCTTAGTGACGCGCTGGGCGCAGGGCTTAGTGACGCGCTCGACGCAAGGCTTAGTGACCTGCTGGACTCAGGGCTCAGTGATGCGCTGGACGCAGGGTTCAGTGATCCGCTGGACTCTGGGCTTAGTGACCCGATGGACACAGGGCTCAGTGACCCGCTGGACTCTGGGCTTAGTGACCCGCTGGACTCTGGGCTTAGTGACCTGCTGGACTCAAGGCTTAGTGACCCGCTGGATGCGGGGCTTAGTGATCTGCTGGACGCAGGGCTCAGTGACCCGCTAGACTTGGGGCTTAGTAACCTGCTGGACGCGAGGCTTAGTGACGCGCTGGGCGCAGGGCTTAGTGACCCGCTGGACTCTGGGCTTAGTGACCTGCTGGACTCAAGGCTTAGTGACCCGCTGGATGCGGGGCTTAGTGATCTGCTGGACGCAGGGCTCAGTGACCCGCTAGACTTGGGGCTTAGTAACCTGCTGGACGCGAGGCTTAGTGACGCGCTGGGCGCAGGGCTTAGTGACGCGCTGGACGCAGGGCTTAGTGACCTGCTGGACGCAGGGCTCAGTGACGCACTGGACGCAGGGCTTAGTAACGAGGTCTTTTTGTTTGTGTTACTTTTGAGTTTCTGCCAGAAATTGTTTTGTTTAAAAAGGGAAAACGTACCCTATTGATAAAAAGAGACTTTTTATGTTTGAGCGCAATAAAGCTGCATTTATTGCCAATTCTGAATACAGACCAGTTATATATATGTGTGTGTGTGTGTGTTTCTATGTATAGTTTTTAATTATGTGTGGGCAGTAGGTAGTTATTTACTTGCTACTCATACATGCTGTGCTTTCTGCTGAGTAGTGCTACATAATGATTGTGTTTCCTGCTTCTCTGATCTCTGAAGTTAATTTATGTTCTTTGAGTAAAAACACTATTATTAAAGTAACACTAAACTCTGGAGTTTTAACTCAGGAGTCTTAAAATGCATTCAAGTAGCTTAACTATTAACAAAAATGAAGCTCATTTTTGTAACACTCAGCTGATTCTCAAATCAACTCTGAGATCATGCTGAAAATGTCCTTCCTTCTAGATGGTCCATACATTTGTTCCCGTGGTCCCATTTGTGTGTTGTAAAGTAGCCACCACACCAAACTTGCTCCCATGATGGACTATAATCTCATGTTTAGTTTACTTAGTGTCACATTAATGTTTCTTATCTTATAGTTATTTTTCCATGAGCAGTTGTTCAGTAAGTATGCTAAACTGTGCTCTCAGTTTACTTTGTCAGCTTAAAGGTAATCTGTGAGGATAGAAACATGGGGGCTGTCACTGCTACTTGATTTAAAAAAATGCAGGCTATAGAACTATCAAGTTCACATGTTTTTTCTTGTTTCAACTTAGTGACTTACTAATAAGAAAAACCAGGATTGGTATGAAAGCCCCGCAGCCTATATTTAATATCTACCTATGGAAGAATTGCAGAAAGCCTACTATGATCTGGAGTCAGCAGATGCAAGAGACTATGAGAAGGTCAAGCGGAAAATCCTGGCATGTCTCGGTGTCACCTTGGCTGTTCGAGCTCGACGAGTCAGCAGCTGGACCTTCCAGAATAAGAAGCCCCCAAGATCATAGATGCAGCCGGAAATCCCTATCTGGACCGCAAGTAGTGGAGCGTGTGGTCCTGAGGTCACTATTAATTCCCCTGCAGAGGTGGATGAGCCAAGGGAAACCCAAGTCAGCAGAAAACCTGGTGGAGCTTGTCGAGAGGTTCTTTGCCGCAGAGAGCCTGGTCGCCACCCCTACAGACGCTCTGACTTTCCGCCCAAGGCCACGCTCTCCCCAGGAAGCTGGTAAGACTGTTCCAAGGGAAGTGGGTGGTAAGCCTGGCATGGGAGGGGGTAGGTATGTTGGTGCCAGGTCTGATGTTTGGGATCCCAAACCACGGAGGGCAATGCCAGATAGCAAACCAAGTTGGGGCAATATCAGATGTTTCCATTGCCACAAACCGGGACATGTTGCAGCAGGCTGTCCATTGACAGATGAGCCAATGCAGTGTGACGTATCTCTCCGACGGCAGTCTGTTCACTGCTGTTTCATGCACTGCAACGCCGAGTGTGAGAAGACACATGTGTCAAATGACTGTCAATAGTAAGCCTAATATGGCTTTGCTGGACTTGGGAAGTCTGGATACTTTGGTATAAGCCGAGATGGTGGAAACTGTGAACTGTCATGCTAGCAAAGTTACTGTGATCTGTGTACATGGGGATATCCGGGAGTATCTTATAGCCACTGTTGAATTTGAAATTGAATACCCAATCTGACTTGGGTGCTGTGACTCATCGGGTCAGACTTATACCCCACTTATTGCACGAGGCCATTGTTGGTAGGAACTTCCCTAAGTTTTGGGAACTGTGGGATAGTCCCGACTCGTTCACAGTAACTGACTCAAGGGAAGAGCCAGAACCCGTGGCCAGCACAGATAGTGTGGGTGCAGGGGACTTCTCACAGGTTTCCCCAGGTTTTCATTTCTCGGTTATGGCAGGGGAACTGGGGGCGCCTGAGAAACTCCCCACAGCCAGTGGAAGTGGACAACCTTCTGCTGACACTGATGCTACATTAGAGTTCACTGATCTTAAGGTACACAAGGAAAACTTTGGTACGGGGCAGAGAAAAGACCCTACCCCTGCCTGGGCCTGGGAAAATGTTCTGATTAATGATGTACCTGTCGAACCAGGGGACAGGAACTGTTTTCCTTATTTCAGCAGCAACCAGGGTTTATTGTATCGGGTATACAAAAAGAATGATTACATTTTGTAACATTTGGTGGTCCCTAAGTCATACACAAGGATGGTGTTGGAACTTACCCAGGGACACTTGGTTGGAGGTCATTTAGGGGTTGAGAAATCCAGTGAAAGGGTGTTAGGCAGGTTTTACTGGCCAGGGGTACAGATATGATTTTTTATTTTTTGTTTAATTTATATTTTTATTGTTATTATTATATCATGTAGACACATTTATACCAATTTCATAAAACTTATAAACATCTGTTTGTTATTTTATAACGTAAATAAACACATTCTAGCTAACAATCATCTAAAACATTTATTTCAATAACAAACATTACCCATTCCTGCACATTTCTTCCTTCCTCACTCCTACTCTTCTTTCCCACCTCTACTCTCATCTCACCTTCCAACCCTAGCTCATATCCTTATCTGGGGGTAGGGGGGTCTGCTTTATATGTGTTTGTGATTTCTTCATCCGTTTTGTTCCAAAATTACTCTCCGTCATTCCCATGTATGTATCTTCACTCTATTCTTGTGTTGTCATTGTGTTCCCTACCCTAATTTTGTATTTAATCATTGTGTACAATTCCGTGCTGCAAATCTTTATATCCTAGCATCAAGTTGTTATGGTGGAGCCCATTCTACCCTTTCCCCTCCACCCCTTCCCTCTATTAATGATGTATTACATTATCTTTACTTAAACAAATTATCATACAAAAATCCTTAGTCTATCCAACTAATTTAACCCTATAATGTGTTACCCTTGTTACCCTTACCCACCTTAAGGTTTTATCCTATCCTTGTGTCCACCTGTCACACCCAAGCGCTTCCCTCCATCCCAGACAAGGATATTTCTCCTCCTTTCTACTTATCATTCATATATGGTCATATGCAATATTACCAATTAATATATAGAAAAAGCTAAAATTAATTATGTTATTTACATTTCTCAATTGTTGTCAATATGCTTTAATTATTTCTGGTTTCAAATTGTTGTCCTTCTTTATTAGTTTCTTATATTCCTCTGACTGTCTATACGCTTCCCACTTTTCCCATACCCTATCATAATTTGTCTTCCTGTCTGCCTCCCTTGCGCATAATTCCTCCATGTATCTTATTTCTTCCATTATGTTCCCCCAACTTTCTACTGTAGGTAATATCGTGGACTTCCACCCACGTGATATACCTACTCTGGCAGCCGCCATTACAAATCTTAGAATATCATTTTTTATCTTTTTTATGGGACCAGGATACAGTGATAGTAATGCCATTAGGGGGTCCTTTTCAATATATGATGCTTCCACTGTGCGGTAAATTTCAAATATTGATTCCCAGAACGGCTGTATTCTCGGGCAACTCCACCAGATATGCAAGTATGTCCCCTCCTCAACATTGCACCTCCAGCATCTATCTGATTTTTCTTGGGTTAATTTGTTTAATTCCTTCTGGGCACCTATACCATCTAGATACCACTTTATAATTTTTTTCTTGAAGGAATGGGGAGGTGACAGAGCCATGGGCCATGGTAAATATTCTAGCCCATTCTTTCTCTGATATTTCTCTTCTCAGATCCTGTTCCCATCTTTTCATATACTTTGTATGTCCTTTAGCCTTCATCTCCCGCAACAGGCCATAGACCGCTGACAACATATGCGTGAAAGGGGTTTTGCTCACGCACAGCTTCTCAAATGGTGTAAATTATTTAGGATTTAGGGTGCCTATTTAGGGTTTTGTGGGTCCTAAGGCTTCTTATATAATCTGATAACTGCATTGCCTCAAACCAAAGTTTCCCATTAATTTGTCTCTCTGGTCTTAACTCTATTTTCAGCTCTTCTTTTCCTATCTCTAGAACTTGGCATAGTCGCTCCATGGAGCTACTCTCCATGTTTAAGAAGGGAGCCGCCTGCATGCCTGGTGGAAATGGAGGATTTCCTATGATAGGTGTCAGAGGCCCGAGTCTAGAGGATAAATTATATTTCGTAATGGACCTATCCCATACCTGTAGCACCGATCTGACCAGAAATGGTAGGGTGTTCCCCTTGGGTCTATGTTCTATTGGCAACCAAGGTACTTTACTTAATGGTATAGGGGATGATTCAGTCTCTAATTTTACTCTTCCCTTACTTTGACCACCATGTATCCAATCCAATAGTCTTAATAGCAAGCCCGCTTTATGGTATAATTCGAAGTCCGGAATTCCCAACCCTCCTCTTTGTTTTGGTCTTGATAATGTTTTTTCACTGATTCGTGGGGTTTTATTAGCCCACACGAATTTCCTTGCAGCCGATTTAAGTTTCTGGAAAAAGGATTTTGGTAATACAATAGGGACTGTCTGAAACCTGTATATGATCTTCGGCAAGATGTCCATTTTTAGGACATTTACTCTGCCCATCCACGACAGACTCAGACAGTTCCATGTGTTGAATTGATCAAATATCTCGTCTGACCAGTCCCTAAAATTGATTGTATACAGTGTATCAAGATCTTTAGGGACTTTAATACCCAAATACACAATATAATTAGAGTGCGATTTAAATGAGTAACTTTCCATAATACCCTCTTGTGCCTTGCTCATTAATGAGATATTCAAGAATTCTGATTTTTATATGTTTATATGGAAATTACTCAGGTCACCATACTCCTTTACTTCCTTAAGGATATTCGGTATTGTTATCAATGGGGAGGTTATAAAAAAAAGTATGTCATCAGCGTATAGTGCCATTTTATGATGTTCTGTTGGGGAGATGATACCCGTGATCGATGGGTTTAGTCTTATTGTAGCCGCTAGTTGTTCCATCACTATGACATATAATAAGGGTGACAATGGACATCCCTGTCGTGTTCCATTGAGAATGAGAAAGGGGGCAGACAATTCCCCATTCACCCTTACCTTAGCGGTTGGGTGGGTGTATAATGCCATCACCTTAGAAACAAATTGTTCACCCAGTCCTGCTTGCATAAGAGATTCTCTAAGAAAGGACCAACTTACTCTGTCAAATGCTTTTTCAGCATCTATTAACATAAGACATAGTGGTTTATTTTCTTTCTGTGCTAATCCTATTAGGTTTATAACCCTTGTAGTACTGTCTCTGGCCTCCCGTCCCTGAACAAAACCAGTTTGATCATTGTGTATGATTTTAGGTAGGACACTTTTTAATCTATATGCCAATAAGTTGGCATACAGTTTCAGATGGATGTTTATCAAAGAAATAGGGCGAAAATTGCCACATTCCATTAGATCTTTCCCTGGTTTTGGAAGCACTGATATATGTGCCTCCATTGTCTGTGTGGGGAAGGGGCATGCCTCAGTGACTGAATTACATATCTTTGTGAAAAAAGGTCTCAATTGTGCCTCAAATTGTTTATAGTAACGGGCTGTAAAGCCATCCGGGCCTGGGGCTTTATTAATCTGTAGAGATCTGTATCTGTAATCTGTATCTGTATTGCATCTTTAATTTCCTTTTCTGAGAATGTCAAATTCAACCTCTCTCCCTCCTCGATATTTAGTGCTGGTACTTTTGCGTCCTTTATATATTCCCGGATTTTTTTTATATAGTTTGCTGGTTTGCATATCAGCATATTTACCACGTATTGAATATAAGGACGCATAGTATTTTCCAAAGCTATCTACTATCGCGGAGGGAGAATGTTGTAACTTGCCATTCCCATGTTTAATTCGTGTTATATTTCTATTTGGGGGCCTTGGATGGATTTTCCTGGCTAATAGCTTTCCACATTTGTCGCCTTCTTTATAATAATATTTTTTATCTCTAGCGATTTAAAGTTTGTTGGTCTAGAATATTGTGAATATCCCTTCTCACCTCGTTCAAATGGGTTGAGTATTTTATTATTATATTCACCTTATTCTTAACCTCCAACTCATTCAATTTCTGAAATAGGGCCTTCAACTTTCTTGCCTTCTCTTTCTTTAGTATAGATCCATGTTTAACTAGGATTCCCCTTACCACACATTTTAGAGCCTCCCATTGAATGGGTCTTGGTGTAGTATCATCATTCTGATGGTCTATAATAACATTATTTATTGTAAATTTTACCTCTTCTTGGCAGTCTATATTTTTGAATAGATTGTCATTAAGTCTCCATGTTCCCATACCTCTGTTTCTATTCTTCGTTTGAATTATTAGAGACACTGGAGCATGGTCTGGCCAAAGTATCGGCCCCACTTCAATCTTTGGGTCACAATCTACCAGTCGCTGATTCATCCATATATGATCAATCCGGCTATATGATTTGTGGACCATAGAATAATAAGTGTAATCTCTTTTTGTGGGATATGATATGCGCCAGCCATCTACCAGTCTCATATTGTCCATTTTAATTTTAAGTCTTTTTAGAGCCGCTC
>NW_017309128.1:60389-77053 GCF_000935625.1 Nanorana parkeri | reverse complement strand
GGGGGGGGGTGGGGGGAGGGTTGCCTGTCGTGTCTAAAACAGTGTCAAAAATTAAATTCATATCTCCCAACACCAAATGTGTGCCTTCCCCATATTTATCCAATCTACCTAATACCCATTTACAAAATGTATGTTGTCCCTTATTTGGTGCGTAAATGTTCGCTAGTGTATACATTTGTTTAAAGTGAGTACATTTCAGGAACATATAACTCCCTTTTTCATCTATAATTGTGTCTATTACCTCAATTTGTGCATTTTTATGAAAGGCTATTGATACTCCCCTTGCTTTTTTTTCTGGATTGGTGCTGTGATACCATTTCGTGTAGTGTTTATCTCTTATAGTGGGGTTAGCCCCCCTCTTAAAGTGTGTTTCCTGTAAACACAAAATATCTATTCTTTTTTTATGAAGATGATATAGAATCTGTGAGCGTTTTTCTGGTGTATGCAGATATGATTTAGAGACCTATTGTCAATCCTGTCCGGTGTGTCAAATGTCAGCACCTCTAGCCCACTCCTGAAGTCCTTTAGTGCCCTTACCCATTATTGAAGTCCCCCTTGAAAGGTTTGCCATGGACATTGTGGGTCCACTGCCCAAGTCTGCCCAGGGCCATCAGTATATTCTCGTAATCATGGATTATGCTACCCGTTACCCTGAGGCAGTTCCTTTGCGCACCACTTCTGCTAAGAACACTTCTAAAGAGTTGTTCATGGTGTTCAGTCATGTGGGGGTCCCTAAGGAGGTCCTCATGGACCAGGGCATCCCTTTCATGTCACACGTAACTAGAGAGTTGTGCAGATTGTTTAAGGTGACACATTTGCGCACCTCCGTGTACCACCCTCAAACTGATGGCTTGGTGGAGCACCTTAATAAAACATTGAAAAACATGTTGAAAAAGTTTGACAAGGATGGGAAAAACTGGGACTTTCTACTTCCATAATTAATGTTTGCCATTGGCAATTAATAGATAGACATGATCAAGGTTAGTTCATCAGGTATCCAAAATTCATAATGCTGACATATATGAATAGATCTAGAGTCAATGCTAGGAGAGTTTAGAAGTGAAGCAGACTTGATCTCCACTGGCACCGCCCTTCATGCATAGTATGACCCTTAAAAGAAACCATGAGTCAGATATAGAAAATCAATATTAAACATGATCTGGGTTCAACACATGGAAAAATGATGCATGATCTGGATTAAGGAAAATCAAGACCTCATATCATAATAGACATAACATAGGTAGTAATCATGTAAGTGAAAAATACTGTTGGAAGGGTTGGGTGTGGAAGAGCAGTTTCGACGTTTCGCACTTAACTTCCTCTTCCTGAAGAAGTGCCGTTATCATTAAAACAAGTTTTTTTATTATTATTATTTCGTTTTATTGGGTTTTACAAGTGTTATACATGAAATGTTCACATGACATGACATGTTTCATGTATAACACTTGTAAAACCCAATAAAACTAAATAATAAAAAAAAAAAAATCACATGGCACGTTTTGTCAGTGCAGGTCTTATATGATAAAATTACTGAATCAAAGTCCCACGTAAGAGACGAACACTAACAAGGGGGAAGACAGCGACATACAGAAAGGAGGGGATGGAGGGGGGACTAGGCCAGGAGGGAGGGGAGGGATTTGACCCTTCTCTAGGTCCAAGTAGGTATAACAATTGCGGAGGTAGTTGGTACTATTGTTAGTAGGTATTACACAATTTACAATATGTGCTTAGTGCTAACCCATGTTCAATGTCATTCAGGTGTATCCGGTAATGTCCACCAACAGAGATGTTGCTTCCCAAGAAGCCATCAGCATAGGTCCGCATGGGTTGTCCTTTTTCCGGTTATCCACCTGAGGTCAACTCTCGGAGGCGAGTAAGTGAGATTTATAGGTTTCAGAGTCCCTGAAGGCCAACCAACATGCCCATTTCTTATAGAAGGCAGAGTAAGAGTCTTTGGCGGTGTACATTAGTTCCTCTAGTAATCGGATGCTGTCCACCTTTTGAAACCAGTCCTGAATGAAGGGGACGTGGGTGGATCTCCAGTGTCTTGGTATGAGAGAATTGGCAGCATTCAGTAAGAATGGGATTATTGATTTCCTGTATGATCGTGGGGAGTCTGTAGTGAGGTGGAACAAAACCACCCAAGGGTCTCTCGGGAGCTGCTCTCCACTGATATTGGGAATAAGCTGGAGGACCTGTGTCCAAAAAGGTATAATCAATGGACATTCCCACCAAATATGGGCAAAGGAACCAGGATTCCCGCACGACCGCCAGCAGTGAGGATCAAGGAGAGGGTCGATTGTGTGTAGTTTGGTAGGGACATAATGCCATCTGGATAACAGTTTGTAATTGGTTTCTAGCATTGGGACATCTATTGATGAGGTTGTAACCAGGGACATGACACGAGAGCTCCCCTTTGGGGTGAGGGTTCGGTGGAGGTCTGTCTCCCATTTGTGTATGAAAGGAGGAGGTAAGTCGTGTTCTTCATTGATTATAGCTCTATAGAAGTAGGAGAGGCAGTGGGTGGGCACTGATTCGGAGCTCAGAATAGATTCAACGAAAGTAAAGTCTCTGGGCTCTCTTAGTGGTTTTTGGAGTGAGCTTATAAAATTAGATAGCTGGCGGTGTTTCCAGGAATCCAGGGGTATCCTGCCCCATCTGGCCCTCAGAACCATCAGCAGTGTAATGGAAGTACCGGTCAATACATCTCCTAGTTTAAGAGTGGTAGATTCTGTCCACTGCTCTAAGGATCTGTCTACGTGCCCCATAGGGAAGTAGTCAGAGCCCTGCAAGGGCATAAGGTTTGAGTTGTGTGGGCACTGAAACCTGCGGTGTAAGTGTTCCCATGTACGTAGCGTGGTAGATGTCAGAGGCAAGAGGGAAGGGGCAAAGGGCCTCCATTTAGGGGGCAACCAGATCACCTCAAGTAGGAGGAGCACCACAGGATGCAGTCTCCAGGAACACCCAGCTCTTCCCCGAGCCTCCATACATCCAGTCTACCACTCTCACCATCTGGGCCGCTACGTGGTAGGCCCGGAAGTCTGGGAGGGCCAGCCCCCCATTCTGCCGGGTCCGTACCAGTATCCTACCCGCAATCCTGGGGGTGCGGCGCTGCCATATGTAGGTAGATGTAATTTTGGCGAGAGTCCTTAAGTATGAACCCGGTAGTTCTATGGGGAGCATCTGGAACAGAAACAGAACTTTAGGGAGATACAAAGAATCATTTACAATATTGCTATTGTGATGGAGTGTGTTTAGAAAGGACTCAGATATATGTACTAAATAAATATTTATTTGAATTATTATAAAAAATCCCATAGTTCAATATAAAACAATCCACAGTGACATTTATGTAGTTCTCCAAATTTCAGAATGCTGTCTCTAACGGCTATTGCTGATTCATATACTTATAATCCATATTACAAAATTGTACAGTCATATAACTTTTACATATTCCATATAGTTCTTAACAAGTATATCATTATTTGGTGAGTCCCCTACGCGTTACGCCCACAACGGCTTCTTCAGGGGGGTATGTTTGTTTTGTTTGTTTGTATCTATCGATTTTCAGCAATAATCTGTCTTTTTGAAGAAGAACACACATATAATACAATATAAGTCAGTATTCAGCCATGAGATCAAAAATCAACATATAATATATTGTATCTCAAGAATCTTCAATTATTTCTATTTTCTACTTGTACATACAGTTCCTTATTTGCCATTAATCAATATAATATATTCGTTATTCTTCATTTGTCAATAGTAAGTTCACATTGATATTTAAACATGGGATATCTTGTTTACATAGATTATTTGTCCATCAACACTTATTCATCCATAGTGCATATATTCGATCATTTTACCATTAGATTATTCAGTATATATACAGAAATATTTCATCATTTTTCCTTTTTTCCAATGATATACGTTTTAATTATAATTCTTGGTCTAGATATGCAACAGAGTATTTCTACATCATACATGTGGATAGTTAATTATTTTACCTTTCTTTCTATTCGACTATTTGTCCCGAGATTGCATGATCTTGGAGAGGTCTTACTCTCAGGGTGATGGGGAATCCCTCATCAGCTCTATAGAGTGCCACACGGCGGAACCAGAGACGCATAAGGAGTCCAGTGCAGCTTCACAGTGCTAAAAAGTGATTAGAGTGCTTAGTCTAGGTTAAATGTTAGCTTTCCTTTTGTGTGTAGTTATTTCAGTTTTACTGTGTGTTTATTAATACCTTTCCTCTATTCCTACTTAAACCTCATATGGTTAGCACCTACACTCTTAGGTCCCTGTTGTGCCAAGGCGGTCTCACACACCCTGTGCGTATATACAAGTGTCTTAATTACAAAGTTTCATCAGGTGTTCAATGACTCCCCTCCTTCTTCCATATATCGGTATTTAAACCCAGTGTTTACCACATATTTTAAACTAGTTTTCATGTGTTGTACCCCAGCCCTTTATCATTCCCGTATTTATAGTTTGTGCATAGCCACAGTATATTGGCTCTATATATGTATTTTAATTTCTCAGATAAAACTTTCACTCCATAGCATCAAAGTCTATTTGTATTATTCAAGTGCTTATGTGAATCCACATCGCATAAAACGAAAAAAATCAATTGTGCCCCCAACGTTCCCTTACCTTTAGAAAAATCACATCAATTGGTATAATAATCCTTTTGAGCCGTGGTGAAACAGAACAGTGTTTCTTTCCTCCTACGTGTCAATCTGTGTGTATCTCTCCGTCCCCCTTCCCTGCTCTGAAAGTTTGTATCCTTTTTATGCGTCCACCCTCCCGCGAACGCCACGCTCTCGTGGCGTGTGACGTCATTTGGGGAGGGTGTGGCATCCCTTCAGGCTACGTCTGACTCTTTTTCTCCGTCCTTGATGTGTCTATGTTGCTAAGCAACCTGAGTCGCTCATTACGAGCTGAATTCCATTACTTACTTAGCATAGTTCTATTTGTATATCTTGCCTGTCATTTTGAATGTCATCTGGTTCCGCCGTGTTTGTAATCTCCCCAGTATCTTTTACCCAACATATATTTATTTTTATTTTACATTCTTCATATCTTCATACTTATCTTTATATATAGTTTTCATATAACCGCAAAAAGCATCAAGTGTCTCCATATATCTATATCTTTACATTTTCTTTTTGCATCTGATCTAGATTTTTGCCCATTTTTTCTTTTTATTTATTATTTTTTATTTGTTTTGTTACCTTTCTTTCCCTTCCCATTTTCCTGATCGATTTGACAATACATATATCTGGCATATCCATCTGGTATATTCATTTTTGTTCTCTTCTCTTTTAGTTATATATATATTTTTATCACAGGTTTTTCTTTTGTCTTAAATCATGTTTGTTATACATTATTTTTCTAATTGTATACTTATTTTTTATTTGTTTTTAATCTATGTATGCCTTCTTGGCTCAGTGTGTATTGATGAAATGGGCATATGTCTACATTATAGCCAATATACCAGTTATTTGTTATTTCTGTCTATATTTAGATACCTTTCGTTACCCCTTATGTTTTAAACTTTGATATTTATTTAGAGATGCTTGGATATGTCTCATGTATATATACATCCAGACACCCACATATATATATACCTGTACATATCCATCCATCCCTTTATCTGTTTTTGTTCAGACTTTGAACTTTTGTATTAGACAGTATCTACTAATGCTTTTAGTTTTAGTCTGTGATCCTTTTTATTCTACTTTTTGTTTAATTTTTACCCCTTTATTTTGAACATCCACATGATTCTTCTATATTTGGGTCCATCTGCATCCTTCAGATCTGAGGGATTGTTTCATTGATTTTTCATTTGTCCCTCTTAGTTTGTTTTTTTTTTTTCCAAATTATTATTTTGTCTAAATCTTTTCAATTCTTCAGAAAAGGTTTGTAGCTAATTATTTCATTCAGTTCCGGGGGTTTGTTAGCTCTTAGGTTGAATATCCATTTTGTCTCCAACTGTAGAAGTTTGTGATCCGTACCTCCCCCTCGTTCGTGTGGATGCAGATGATCCAAAATGTAGAAGTTCAGACAGCCAATGTCAAAATTGTGGTACAGACCTATATGCCTGCTTACTGAGGTCGTTAGTTTCCCATTTTTTGTGAGGTAGATATGGTCTTTTACTCGTTTCCATACTGGTCTTTTCGTTTTCCCTATGTAAAATGCTTCACATTTACATTTCATAAGATAGATCACATTGCTTGTTTGGCAATTTGTTGTATGTTTTAGTATCCAGGTTTTTCCATTTGGGAGAGGGATGCTACTTCCTTCCATAAAGTATGGACAGTAATTACATGCTCCACATTTCTGAAATCCTCTTTCACCACACTTTTTCCTCATTCCCTCTGTTTGGTAAAAGCTGTGTGATGGTGTTTTGCAGGGATTCCTTTTTTTTAAAAACTATTTCTGGTGTTTCTTTTATAAATCTACATACTTTTCTGTCTTCTGTGAGAAGATGCCAATGTTTTTGAAGGATTTTTCTTAAATGCCCCTGGTGTCTTGAGAATTTAGTTATTATTTTTGTGGTATGTTCTTTTTTCTCATTATTTTCAGTAAATTCTGCCTATTCTGGGTTTTTGCACTTTTATACGCTTTCCTTAGTATTTTTCCGCTATATCCTCGCTCACTTAGCCTTCCTTGTAGAAGTTTTGCTTCTTTTTCAAAGTCCACAATGTTTGAACAATTCCGTTTCAGTCTAATGTACTGGCAATAGGGTATATTGTTTTTCAGAAACCTTGGATGTGCACTTTCGGCATGTAGTAATGCATTTCCAGCTGTCTCTTTTCTGAAGAGTTTTGTGGCAAGTATGTTGTTTTCGCCAATGTATATAGTTATATCTAGAAAGGTGATTTTCTCTTGGCTTGCTTCCATAGTAAACTTTAGATTAAATTCGTTGTTCTCTATATTTTCCTTAAATTTTGTCAGTTCCGACCTTGTACCCGTCCAGATTAGCAGCACGTCATCGATGTATCTTTGCCAGAAAAGTATATGTTTAAGCATATTTGTAATTTCTTCATTTGCGAATAGGTGTCGCTCCCACCCCCCCAGGTACAGGTTGGCATACGATGGGGCACAACAAGTTCCTATCGCTACCCCCTGCACCTGGAGGTAGTGGGAGCCTCCAAAGGTAAATACATTCCTAGTTAGTATGTGTTCCAGTAGGTCTAGGATAAAGTTGTTATATTCCCAGTCTTTTCTCGGTCTTTCTTTTAGAAAATTTTCAATTATCTTTAACCCTTCTTTGTGTGGTATACTGTTGTAGAGTGTTTCTACATCTATTGCCACCAACCAGCATTTATCCGGCACTTCCATTTCTTCAATTATCCTTAGGAGTTCCAAGGTGTCTTTTAAATATGATGGTAGTGAGGTTACATGGTTTCTTAGATATTCATCGACCAGCTTACTTGCTTTTTCGGTTAGGCATCCAATACCCGACACGATTGGGCGTCCTGGAGGGTTTCTTAGATTTTTATGTATTTTAGGGAGTGCATAGAAACATGGCATGATTGGGTGTTTATTATCCAGAAAGTTTAAGGTATCTTTATCAATCAGTCCTTTTCCATAGGCTTGGTAGATAATGGTGATATATTCTATGTTGAATTGCTCAATTTCTTTAGCTTTTATTATTTTGTACCAGTCGGTGTTATCCAAGATTTTCTTACACATCGATATATATTGTGGGTGGCTCATTACCACAATATTTCCCCCTTTATCTGAGGGTTTGATGACTATCATTTTGTTATTTGCAAGGTTTCTGAGTGCTACTTGTTGTATCCTTGTTAAATTGGGTGAGTCTTTTTTAGATCTTTGGCTTTTGTCTATGTCTTTTGTCACTTTTTGTAAAAAGGCCCATACATTTGGGTTTCCTTGTATGGCTGGGAATTTTTGAGACTTTTTTCGATATTTCTTTGGTGGTTTTTCGTCCATAGTTAGTATGTTTTCTTCTTCATTTGCTGAATCATTCCCTTCATTACTTTCTTCCCATAGCTGCATAAGGTCCTTTAGGGCTCTAAAATCATTGATTGTATAGCCCTGCCAATGGTCTGGTCCCTGTCTATTATCATCCTTCTTTTCTTCACTTTTGTCATATAGAACTTTGAACATCAGATTCCTTGCAAATAAATGTAAATCTTTGATAGTTTCAAAGATGTCAAGCTCTTGCGTTGGGCAAGAACTTAAGCCTAAGCCTAAAACTTCACGCTCTTCTACGGTCAGCTCATATTCAGAGATATTGATTATTTCCAATTTTGTTTGAGATCTTGTTTCTGGAAGAATGCATCTAGGTTGCCCAATCTTTTGTATTCTCCTTTTGTTCTGTGTTCTATAAAATCCCTATTCCTCGTTCTATCATCTTCACAGTCTGCCATATCTCGCTTCTTTTGTTCCAATGCATCTCCTCCATTTGCCCCTCCTTGAGATGTATCTTCTATTCTAGCGTTTATTGATGATGATGATCCATGTTTATTGAGTTTTTGCATCTTCATTGACATCCCCATGTTTCCACTTTTTCCCCCTTCCTGGGAGGCATCCACTGTGGGCATATCTAGATTCCCCATATCTGTGTTCGTCTCTACTGGACCCTCTTTTCTTTTTCCTCTTGTTCCATTTAGTTGTTGTTCTTCACCTCGAATTTTCTTCCGTGCCCCTAAGGAGTCTTGTAGTCTAAATATCTGCGGGCCCCTTGCTCCTGGGTATGGTGATCGTTGTGTGGACCGGTCCGAGTCTGAGTCATACATCGAGTCTCCCGTCCGTCTTCGTGCATTCCAACTGTTTCTCGGTTCCTGAGCTTTCTTCCACTTATATGCCTGTCCAGTACAGTAGGCCATTTTGTCCCAAATAAATTTCTGATCTTTCTTCTGAAAGATATCTTTGTTATGGCTTTCCACATGGATAAGCATTTCTTTTTCTCTTTTTTCAAATATAGGTAAGGAGAGGATTTGTTCATGCGAGCTGTATAGTTCTTTTATCTCTTCATCTATTTTGATTATTTCTTTTTGATAATGTTCCTTAAGAATGTCCATCATAGATGTTGAGCATTTTTGGAGATTTGTCTCCCAAGCTTCTTTCATTTCTACATCGATATTTCTTAAGTTCGGAAAGATCTGTATCCTTAGACCCCAGGGTACGAAACCCTCCTCCATGTATCTCCCAAAGAATTTTTTGTGCCAAAAGCATTGTGATTTTCGTTCTAGTAGTTTTTTCAGTTTAAACATAAATGTACTAAGTTCTGATTCCCTAGATATGGAACTGGTATAGCTAGTTTGTATTTTCCCCATTAACCCATCCCATGATGAACTCCATATGTTTGACATTCTTATATGCTCTCTTTCTTTTTATTTTTAATAAGGGAACGTATATTGTTCCACCTTAAGTGATTCCGGGAGTGCGTTGATTCAGGTAGGTATTGTAATCACAACCCTCCTGTCTCTCATTCTTTGTAAATCCAGTACTAGCACTTCCCGACCTCAGCCAAGGTGACCTGAGTCCACACCTCCCAATTATTGAGTTACAAAGAATCATTTACAATATTGCTATTGTGATGGAGTGTGTTTAGAAAGGACTCAGATATATGTACTAAATAAATATTTATTTGAATTATTATAAAAAATCCCATAGTTCAATATAAAACAATCCACTTATAGTGACCTTTATGTAGTTCTCCAAATGTCAGAATGCTGTCTCTAACGGCTATTGCTGATTCATATACTTATAATCCATATTACAAAATTGTACATTCATATAACGTTTACATATTCCATATAGTTCTTAACAAGTATATCATTATTTGGTGAGTCCCCTACGCGTTACGCCCACAACGGCTTCTTCAGGGGGGTATGTTTGTTTTGTTTGTATCTATCGATTTTCAGCAATAATCTGTCTTCAAAAAGACAGATTATTGCTGAAAATCGATTATCTTCAAAAGGACAGATTATTGCTGAAAATCGATAGATACAAACAAACAAAACAAACATACCCCCCTGAAGAAGCCGTTGTGGGCGTAACGCGTAAGGGACTCACCAAATAATGATAAACTTGTTAAGAACTATATGGAATATGTAAAAGTTATATGAATGTACAATTTTGTAATATGGATTATAAGTATATGAATCAGCAATAGCCGTTAGAGACAGCATTCTGACATTTGGAGAACTACATAACTGTCACTATAAGTGGATTGTTTTATATTGAACTATGGGATTTTTTATAATAATTCAAATAAATATTTATTTAGTACATATATCTGAGTCCTTTCTAAACACACTCCATCACAATAGCAATATTGTAAATTATTCTTTGTAACTCAATAATTGGGAGGTGTGGACTCAGGTCACCTTGGCTGAGGTCGGGAAGTGCTAGTACTGGATTTACAAAGAACTTTAGGGAGAATCATCATCTCCACAGCGTTTATCCTCCCCACCCAGGGTAACGTGCGTAAGGAGAAGGAAGTCAGGTCTGCTTTAACCAAGTTCAGGAGGGGTATGAGGTTAGAGCGATAAAGGTCTGTGAGCCTACGGGGTAAGTGTATGCCCAGGTATTGGATGTAATGGGGGCGCCAAGGAGAAATGAGGGATGAGTGCTCGGCTGTCCTCATCCGTCATGGTTAGATTAAGGTTTTCAGATTTACTCATATTCATTTTGAAGTTTGAGAGATAGCCATAATGATCTAATGTTGATAATATTTGTGGAAGGGACACCTGCGGGTTACGAACATAAAACAGGATATCGTCCACATATGCTGCCAATTTGAACTCGCCCGCCATGGTCGGGATACCCCGAATGTCAGGGTTTCATCTAATAGTGGCTAACAGGGGCTCTAAGGAGATGGCGAACTGTAGGGGAGACAAGGGGCAGCCTTGTTTGGTTCCATTGTGCAAAGTAAATGAGGGGGATAGGGATCCATTGATGCGTATTTTCGCTGTGGGATTAATATAGAGCGCCGAAATCCACTCCATCATCCGGACACCCAGACCCAGGTGGGACAGGGTGGCCAGGAGAAAATCCCAAGCCACCCTGTCGAACGCCTTCTCTGCGTGACGGAAAGGAGCAGAGTGGGGGATTTTTGTTGCTTAGCAATATGCATCAGGTTGATAGATTTAAGAACGTTATCCCGGGCTTCCCTGCCCGGAATAAAGCCCACCTGGTCCGGGTGTATCCACGAAGGAAGGAGCGGGTATAGTCTACTCGCTAGTATCTTAGCATATAATTTAGTATCCACATTAAGTAAGGAGATGGGTCGATAACTAGCGCAGCTCGAGGGGTCTTTCCCAGGTTTAGCTATAACCGTGATGTGGGCCATTAGGGACTCTGGGCGCATAGGGGTATTCTTGGAGATAGTGTTAGCATAGGAGCAAAAGTGGGGGGCTAAGATGTCCTGGAAACGTTTATAATAAAGTAAGGTAAACCCGTCCGGGCCCGGCTTTTACCCAGTGGGGTGCTCTTAATTACCGTCTTGAATTCGAGTTCAGTGATATCAGCTTCGAGTGCAGAAAGGGAGGATTCAGGTACCCTGGGTAGGGAGGCCTGCTGCAAATACAAATCGATTTTCTCCAATCTGAATGCATTAGCTAGTGGGTCGTCTAATTTTTTCACTTGGTAGAGGTCTTGGTAATAATTGCGGAAAACTTCCGCAATGGCCGACACAATTACCCAGACATCAATTGGGCTAATATAACCTCGGGTTCGGCGAAGGCGTGCCAATTTCTGAACATGTTGCGCGGCAATTTCATGGACCAGATGGTGGAGATTCCGACCAGAAAAAATGCCATCCTAGATCTAATATTCACTAATAATAGAGTTAATCATGGATATTGTAATTGGGGAGTCACTATATTGCATACAGAAAAGGGAAGTGGGCTGGACAGACTAGAACCCTAAATTTCAGAAGGGCCAACTTTTTTTTTTTTTAAGGCTTATTTGAATTACTTTTTTATTCAGGTTTTGCATAAGTACAAAGGATATAAATCAACATAAACATAGGCTTAAAATAAAGAACATTTTACAATTTAATACAAAAACAAAAAACAAACAAAAATAAAATAAAACAGAGAAAGAGGGGGGAAAAAAAAAGATACATATCTCGTCGTCACGGGGAAAGAAAAACTTAAGTAGTGAAACAACGCCATTGGAACCCCCCAGGGATTGCCATGGGGACCACACCTGTTCAAATCTGGAAATGGTATTATGCAATCGAGCCGTTAAATATTCCAGATTATAAATATCATGAATCCTTTGCAGCAAATCTGCATAAGATGGAGGAATGGATTGTCGCCATTTTAAAGCTATAAGGCATTTAGCTGCTGTTAAGACATGATTAGTAAGTTTAGAGGTGGTTTTCAAAAAGCATGGAATGGGAAGGCCCAGTAGTAAATATACAGGGTCTTCTGGTATAGTCTCATCAACTAACGTTTTAAGTAATAATATTGTACGCTTCCAGAAGGGTCGTATCTTGGGACAGTCCCAGAATATATGCAATAAACTACCCCTTGAGGTCATACATCAACACACAGATGGCAGCGAAGGATTCATGTAATGGAATATGTCCGGGGTACGATACCAGTGGTAGAAGGGCCAACTTTGATAAGCTGCACAACCTAGTGGGGGAAATAAAATGGGAAAACTTATTTCACAACATAAACACAGACCAGATGTGGGATTGTTTTAAAAACACACTACATACTGCTATTTCAAAGTGTATACCTTTAGGGAGAAAAAGCAAAAGATCAAAGACTAAAGCTATATGGTTTAATAAAACTGTAAAACAACACGTCAAGGACAAGAGAGCATTTATAAAATATAAGACGGAGGGGACGGCATTGGCGTTCCTTAACTACAAAGAATGTAACAAAAAATGCAAACTAGTAACACGGGCAGCTAAAATTGAGTGTGAATACAACAAAGACTTAAAATGCTCAATGCAAACAAAGCAGTGGGTCCGGATAACCTGCACCCCAAGGTACTTAAGGAATTAAGCCAGGTTATAACTAGACCATTAATCCTCATTTTTAAGGATTCCTTAATGACTGGTAGTGTCCCTAGTGATTGGCGGAGGGCTATGGTAGTGCCAATATTCAAAAAGGGGGCAAGGTTCCAACCTGGGAACTATAGGCCGGTCAATCTAACATCGGTAGTTTGTAAACTGCTAGAGGGAATAATTAAGGATTATCTGGTAGATTTTTTTCAGGAACATGGGATAGTTAATGACAATCAGCATGGGTTCAGGAAAGACCGTTCCTGCCTAACTAACTTGCTAACTTTTTTTGAGTGGGTGAGTAGAGACATCGATGGAGGGAGGCCAGGAAAGACCGTTCCTGCCTAACTAACTTGCTAACTTTTTTTGAGTGGGTGAGTAGAGACATCGATGGAGGGAGGCCAGTAGATGTGGTATATCTGGATTTCTCAAAGGCTTTTGATACAGTACCACACAAACGCTTGCTACACAAGCTGAGAGCTATAGGCATAGATGAGGTGGTGTGTACGTGGATAGAGAACTTGCTACGGGAACAGGTCCAGAGAGTATCTGTAAATGGAACCTTTTCAGACTGGGCTAGTGTAATGAGCGGTGTGCCTCAGGGTTCTGTGCTGGGTCCCATATTGTTCAACTTATTTATTAATGACATCGGGGAGGGTGTTAACAGCGATATTTCCGTGTTTGCGGATGATACCAAAATTGGGAGGGTAATAGACACGTACTTAGACATTTAAACATTACAGGAGGACCTGGATAAAATAGGGGAGTGGGCATTAATATGGCAGATGAGGTTTAATGTTGATAAATGCAAAGTAATGCACTTTGGAAATAAAAATAAACAAATGGGTTATACTATTATGGGTATGCAGCTATGGAATTAAGAAATGGAGAAAGATTTGGGGGTCATTGTAGACCACAAACTGAAAGGTAGCTTGCAGTGCCAGGCTGCTGTAAACAAAGCTAGTAGGGTTTTGGCCTGTATTAAGAAGGGGATGTATTGCAGGGACAAGTCTATAATTGTGCCACTTTATAGATCATTGGCTCGACCTCATCTGGAGTACGCGGTCCAGTTCTGGTCACCAGTACTAAGAAAAGATGTCCTTGAGCTGGAAAAAGTCCAGCAGGGGGCAACCAAACTAATTAGGGGTATGGAGGACCAGAGCTACGAGACGAGGCTACTAAATTTAAACATGTTCACATTGGAGGTGAGGAGATTAAGGGGGATATGATTTCCATGTACAAGATGTTCAATGGTGGCAGCAACATTAGCGACAAACTATTTAAAATTAACTCCATTACAAAAACTAGAGGCCCCCCCCCCCCTAAAATTGGTGGAAGAAAATTCCAGCACAAGGGGCGAAGGGGGTTCTTCACAGTTAGAGCGGTTAGGGTCTGGAACTCACTGCCGCAGACAGTGATTTCAGCTAAGAGTGTGGAATTGTTCAAGAAACTTTTGGACGATTTCCTGAAGGACCGGAATATCCAGGTGTACAAGTACTCCTAACAATGAGATCCTATAGGTTGGACTTTAATGGACTAATGTCTTTATTCAACCTCAAATACTATGCAACTATGTAACTATGTGGTATGTGTTATGGAGCCATTTTTCGTTTTAATCTTGGAGATGTAAGTGGCGGATTGTTTTGTTCTCAAGGCACGTGCCAAGAATCTACCGGGTTTGCCCCCTAATTCATAATATTTATGTGAGACTATATTAAAGGCCCTTGTGGTATTTTGCTCCAGTAGGAGTCGCAGTTCGCCCCGTTTTGGCCAGGAGTTCCTGGAGGATCTGTGGGTCACAGAGGCTCTTGTGAGACGTTTCTAAATGCTGGATCTCCAAGAGTAACTCCATCATGGCTGCCATCCGTTCCCGTTTATGTCGGGCCCCCACAGCCATCAGTCTGCCGCGCAAGATCGCCTTGTGGGCTTCCCACGTGCATGCTGCTGATACCGCATGGGGAGACATTGGTAGCAAAATAGGAAGCTATGGACTGTGACAGGTCTGCGGCAATAAGTTGGTCGTGCAATAAAGAATCATTGAGTTTCCAGTTGTGCGTCCTTACACCCAGTAAGTCCAGGGACAGAGAGATCATAACTGGCGCGTGATCCGAAATCATGGTCGGCAGGATCTCTGTTGATTGCAATTTTTCCATGAGGGTGTGATCTAACATGATCACATCAATCCTGGAATAGGTAGAGTGTACTGAGGAGAAATGCGTGTAGACACGGACTCCCGGGTGTAGGAGGCGCCATGCATCTACCTGCTGGGATCTGTGGAGGGCCCTGCACAAAGAGGCAAGATGGGTGGGTGGATTCCGGGCGACCCCTGAGGAGGAATCTAGTAAGGGATCTAAGCATAGGTTCAGGTCCCCCGCCAGAAGAAGTTTACCTTTACGAAATTCCTCAATTTTACCAAGGACCCGCCTCAAAAAGGCCACCTGGTGTACATTTGGAGAATACACGTTAGCCAACGTGAACTCAATGCCCTGAATGGCAACCTGCAAAAGGAGATATCGACCCTCCGGGTCGGGCATGCGGTCTCTGAGTTGCACAGGTAGTCCCCTACGGAACCCAATAGTGACTCCTTTAGCTCGTTTTGTGGGTGACGCGCTGTAATACCATAACGGGTAATAATGGGCCTTAATCAACATCGGGGAAATATATGAGAGGTGCGTCTCCTGGAGGAAGACCACGTCTGCTTCGCACCTGTTGATTTCCGACAAGATCAGGTGTCGTTTACATGGGGAATTAAGGCCCCGCACGTTATAGGAGATTAGCTTTAGAGTCGCCATTGGTGGGTTTCAAGATGGGTCCCCCCAGAGCACCTCAAGGACCTGAGCAAGTTCAAAACACAAAAGGGAGACACAAAAGGGAGACAGACAAAGGTAGGGGGTGAACACAAGGAGACATACCCGGACATGGGCAGACGAATCTGCCCATCTCTAAGTGCTGTAAATTCGGCAGGAGATGCCTTTTCACGGGGCCAAGGGCACCCCGGGATGGCATGGCCTAATGAGGGTGGAGGGCCACGCACGGCAGAACCTGGAGTGGGAGTCCGCATTTGGTAACGCAGGGGGACTCACCCATGTGTGCCTGAAGCCCCCCCGAGTGCATATAAAATATATTTGAAAGTCAGAGCCAGAACTTATAATAACCAACAGTGAGAAATCAAACCAAAATTCAACGATCCAACTCAGATCAAACAAGTGATATAACAATGGTGGACTACTTCGCCTCGCCTGATGTAGGGGGGTGAAGGCCTGCGCCGGGAACCCCTCTGAGGTTTCGGTGCTGTTGGTTGCCAGTGCGGTGATGGGGTAAAGTGCCATTCCGGTGGTTGGACGGCCCACTCATGTAGATCTGGCGTGGAAATCTCCAACTTGGTGCCGAAATCGGCCAGCTCCTCTGGGAAGTGCAGGACCGCAGATTTTCCCTCCCTGGTGGCGATGAGGCAAGCGAGAATCCCCAGTGGCAAGGCATATGAGCATCCTTCAGCAGCTTCAACAGGGGCCTCAGTTTCCGCCTACGGGCAAGAGTCTTTGGGGAGAGGTCAGGTAAAAGTTGGATCTTTGCGCCGGCAAAGTTGACTTCCGAAGATGTCTTCAGGTGTGTGAAGATCAGGGCCTTATCCGCGTAGTAGGGAGTCGCACTATGACATCGC